>NW_005361351.1:445502-465300 GCF_000412655.1 Myotis brandtii
GAGGAACAAATGTAATAATCTGAACAATAAAGATTTAATTAAAAAATAAAAATAAAATCAAGGGCCTAATTCCATATCCTTATTTTATAGATGAGAAAATTGAAAATTGAGCTGAGAGAAGTTGACTTACCCAAGGCCACATGGCTCAATTAATACCAGAGAGTTTGAACAGAATTTGGGATGGGGGGCAGGGAGTAGTAGTCCTCACTATAAACCAGCTGTCAGTTGCCCAATCACACAGCCAGGGGTAGCCAGGTAGCCATCACAAGTTCTTGAGAGGTGGGGCATAGCAACCAATTCATGCTCTTTCAGAAGCTCTCAAAGTACCCTTTCTTCTTCTTCTTTGTGTCACCAATTTAGATGGTTTCAAAAGTGAAGGAAGAGTAGGAATTTAAATGGCTGGTGCTGGGAATTTTAGAGCCATACCATTTCTACTATATGCAAATATCTTTTTCAATCAATAGAAAAACTGGCTGCTAACATGTGAGCTGAGCCATTTTATTCACTCTTGGCCTTAATTACTTCATTATCCTGAACCTGCCTGATTTAAACTCTTCAGCTACTTGCCCCTAAGTTTCTAGGGCTGGCTCCAGTTTGTACTTTTTAAGAAGTGTTAAGAATTTGACCCTTGATATTTTAAAACTAATTTGACAGAAGACACAACTTACATAAAAAATTGGGCAGATGTTCACTAGAACCAAATTTTCTAAGTTTTCTATTGAGTGTAAAAGGGCTATGTCACAGGACTAATTGATAGATTCGTGGTTTGGATTCACCATTGTCTTTGGAAAAGACATGGTATAACGACTTCTGGGCCCATTTTGAAGCTTTGAAATCACTGGTTCAGGTCCATCACAGAAAAAGCCCATGATCCATCAGTCACCAACCAAGTTCGAGCTGGGTCGATTACATGACAACAATTAGATCTAAATAATTAGATCTAGACATGGAAGCAAGCAGGGTGGGGTGGAGTTGAGGTCTGAAAGAATCAGGGAGTGTGGAGTGGCGTGGATAAATAAATAAACAAATCTAGGATTTTTTTTGAAGACCTAAATGGGGTAAAATGAATTATTTTACAGGTGGCAGTTCTAGGGAAATGTTTACAAAACCTCTTCAACACCCAGAATTTATCCATCAAGCAGTGATGAATATCTCAAAAGTAAGAACTGTCTTCATCTTTGTGCAGTGCCCTGCAGGGGATTAATAGATGCTAGGTCAGATCAGATCCTGATCAGATCCTAACCAGAACTCCGACCAGAACTTTGGCTGGAGATCCTGGCTAGAGGTCCTGACTAGGCTGCTGATCAACTAAAGGCTGTCTCCGTGTCATTCCTTCTTCGCCGACTCCGTCCACACCTTTGGGGACCCTGGACCTGCTGGGGTTGGACCCCAACATCTGGCGCCCGAACAGGATTCCCCTAGGTAAGCCCCCCCGCACTCGGGACGGATAGGACTGCACTGTAGGGTGCTGCAGACCCCCCCTATAGAGGAGGATAAGTGTAAGCGGGTAGTTAGTACAGAACTTAGATTGACAAGATGGGTCATACTGAGTCTAAAGAAAAAAGACTCTGTATTAATCATCTAATGCATCTGCTTGCTAGCAGAGGAGTTAAGGTTACTCCCAGTCAGATAGAAAGTTTTATAGAATATGCATGTCAATGGCTTCCTGAGGATGGAACTGTTAATTTAACAACTTGGACTAAAATAGGAGAGCAATTTATGAATTATCACAGCTTCCATGGACCTGAGAAGGTCCCGGAAAATACCTTTTCCCTCTGGAATTCAATTCGTGGCATCTTGGCACCAGAGGCAGAAACTATTGAACTTTCTCAAACTTTAAATAGTCCCTCGGATCCACCTAGAGAGGACACATCATTATTGTCTCCAGCTCAATCTAAGAGCAATTTAGCTATGCCTACTGATCGGAAGGAGAATAAATATCATAAACATGACCATTGTTCCTTTCCAGTCAGTAGAGAGCAGAGAGGCCCTCCCATTCAAAACAGGCTCCCTAAATTAGAAAGGAAGCCTAAACCAGGTCCTGCGGCTCCTATGAGCTCCATGTCTAAATTTCAAAGGGCGATAAGAGAAGCTGAAGCTAATGGAGATCTTGAATTCTCACTCTGCTTCCCAGTTGCATATGAGAATGAGTTTGGTGAGGACGAAAACCCCACCTGGGAGGCTATACCTTACAAAATACTTAAAGAATTAAAATTGGCCTGCTCTGAATATGGACCTCTAGCTCCTTACACACTAACCTTGGTAGAAACCCTAGCCAGTAAATGGATGACTCCTTATGATTGGTCACAGGTTTGTAAAGCCTGTCTCTCAGGAGGTGATTATTTATTATGGATAACTGAATATGATGATCTTGCTAAGAGAGCTGTAGCCACTAGCAAAAATTCCAGAGGAGGAATAACCCTAGACATGATATTAGGAGAAGGTGATTTTAACACGGCTCAGGAGCAAATGTATATGCCCAAAGAGGCACTTATTAAAGTAACCAGTTGTGCAGTAAATGCCTGGAAATCCCTACCTTATACAGCAGGAAAAACAACCACCCTTACAGAGGTTAAACAGAAGGTCGAGGAACCGTATCAGGATTTCCTTTCTCGCCTCATACAGGCAGTCAAGAGAGTAATCAATAACGAAGAGGCAGCCGATATCCTAATCAAACAACTGGCTTTTGAAAATGCTAATAATACCTGTCAGGCTTTATTAAGGCCAATTCGCAGAACGGGAACTATAAATGATTTTATAAAACAGTGTGCTGATGTAAGTCCAGCATTTATACAGGGTGTAGCTATAGCTGCAGCTCTCAAAGGGGAGACATACCCTCAATATGTACAGGGCATAGGTCAAGCCAGCAATAATACAGGTAATAAAAGAAATATGAACTGCTACTCTTGTGGCTTATCTGGGCATTTTAGCAGAGAATGCCCAAATAGAAATAATAATACTCAAGCCAGATGGCAAGCTCCTCGACAGCCTGGAAATACATCAGGGAATAATATTAATCCTCCAAAAACCGTTTGTCCCCGATGTCAGAAAGGATTCCATTGGGCAAAGGAATGTAGATCAAAATACCATAAAAATGGTCGGCCTTTAAATTCTACAAACCGCTCCCAAGGAGGTTATATCCCATCACCTCAATTGCGAAACTTGAGAGGGGGCCAGCCCCAGGCCCCTGCAATAATAGGGGCATCAACCCTCAACCCCTCTGCTGCAAATTTCAATCAATCAATGACCTCTTCAGGGCAACCCCAGGCAGTGCAGGATTGGACCTCCATTCAACCACCCACGCAATACTAACCCCAGACTCGCCAGTAGCAGCCATTCCTACAGGAGTGTCTGGGCCGCTGCCTGAGGGAACTGTAGGATTAATATTAGGGCGGAGCTCCACCTCGTTACAGGGGATCTTAGTCATCCCAGGAGTTGTTGATGCAGACTACACAGGAGAAATACAGATTTTACTTTCCCCACCCACCACAACTATACAGATTCAGCCCAACCAGAGAATTGCCCAATTACTCCTGTTACCAATACATAAAATAGGGACAGCTGTTACCCAGGAAGCTAGAGGGGCCGGAGGCTTTGGATCTAGTGATGCAGCATTTTGGATACAAGAAATCCATGCTACTAGACCTACAAAAATTTTACAAATTCAGGGAAAACCAATTGAAGGTATATTGGATACAGGAGCAGATGTTTCCTGCATAGCAGGGAAGGATTGGCCCTCTTCGTGGCCCACACACACCACCTCCACTTCCCTAGTAGGACTAGGCAAGGCATCTAATGTAAAAAAGAGTTCTCAGATTTTAACTTGGGCTGATGAAGATCAACATTCAGGAACATTCTGTCCCTATGTAATTACGACTATCCCCTTTACATTATGGGGAAGAGATATCTTGTCTCAAATGGGAGTTCTATTATATAGCCCCAGTGATAGAGTAACATCACAGATGCTAGACACGGGATCTAATCAAGAAAAGGGCTTAGGAAAAGAAAGTAATACCTCACACTCCTCGACAGGATTTATAATTGGGGCCATTGCCCATAGGACTGCTGATCCCATAGTCTGGAAATCATCACAACCAGTATGGGTCGAGCAATGGCCCTTAACATCTGAGAAAATAGCAGCAGCCCGACAATTAATTGATCAGCAATTAGCAGAGGGACATATAGAGCCATCAAATAGTCCCTGGAACACACCCATATTTGTAATAAAAAAGAAATCAGGCAAGTGGAGACTTTTGCAAGATCTAAGGGCCATAAATGACACCATGGAAGATATGGGCTCCTTACAACCTGGATTGCCCTCCCCTGTGGCAATTCCACAGGAGTATTGTGTTGTTGTTATTGACTTACAGGATTGTTTTTTCACTATACCTCTTCACCCGGCTGATTGTCAAAGATTTGCATTCAGCATACCATCAGAAAACTTTAAACAGCCTTATCAGAGATATCAATGGAAGGTTCTCCCACAAGGGATGAAAAATAGTCCTACATTATGTCAAAAGTTTGTAGATCAGGCATTGCAAGTTATTAGAAAGAAATTTTCAGATCTATATCTTATTCATTATATGGATGATATTTTACTAGCTCATAAAGATCGGGCTACTTTACAGGAAATTCTTACTCAGACCGTCCTTGCTTTAGAAGAACATGGTCTAAAAATAGCCCCAGAAAAGATTCAGACTGAACCTTCTTTTTCCTACTTAGGCAGAATATTACATACCTCTACTATCACCCATCAGCCTTTACAATTAAGAAAAGATCATTTAAACACATTAAATGATTATCAGAAACTATTAGGTGATATCAACTGGGTCAGGTCATATCTAAAAATAACCACTCTTGACTTAAAACCTCTATTTGACATTTTAAAGGGAGATTCTAACCCTAAGTCTCCCCGACAATTAACTGTAGAAGGAGAAAAGGCTATAGCAAAAATAGAACAGGCCATCAATAAACAGCAACTACAGTATCTAGATTATTCCAAATCTTGGGCCTTAATTATTCTAGCCACTAAATATACTCCTACAGGATGTTTATGGCAGGAAGGACCATTAGAATGGATACATTTACCTGTCACTCCTAGGAAGATTGTACCATCCTATCCTTCCCTAGTGGCCACTCTCATTATCAAAGGTAGACGACGCAGTATCGAACTCTTTGGAAGAGAAGTTACTGAGATAATAATACCTTATAAAAGAGAACAATTAGACACACTATTACAATTTGAAGAAGAGTGGCAAATAGCTATAGGTAACTTCCCAGGACAAATTTTACATCATTTGCCAAGATCACCTATATTGCAATTTCTCTCCCTACATCCGTTTATATTTCCTATTAAATGTTCAAAAGAGCCATTATCACCTCCTGCCTCCTTAGTATTCACAGATGGCTCCTCTAATGGTAAGGCAGTAACAATCATTGACTCAATAACCCATGTTCAACAAACCCTAGAGACGTCAGCCCAGAGAACAGAGCTTTTGGCAGTCATTTATGCTTTTGAACAATTGCAACAGGTTCCCTTTAACTTGTACACTGACTCTCAATATATAGTTAAATTATTTCCTCATATTGAGACCGCCTCTCTCCCACAAGGAAGAACAGCCATTTTCTCTTTGTTAACTCAGCTACAAACTTACATTCATAAACGAGAAAAGGCTTTCTATATTGGACATATTAGAGCTCATTCCTGCCTACCAGGACCCTTAAGCGAAGGAAATTATCAGGCGGATCTACTAACTCGCCCAGTAGTTTGTACAGCTCTAGAAGAAGCCCGGCGGTCTCATGCCATTCACCATCAAAATGCTTCTGCTCTCCGTCTATATTATCGCATATCTAGAGAAGCTGCTCGAAGTATTGTGCGTGACTGCGGCCATTGTCCTACTCATTTTCCTAGCCCTGCTACTGGAGTTAATCCAAGAGGACTTAGACCCTGTGACTTATGGCAGATGGATATTACTCATGTCCCATCTTTTGGCAAACTTTGCTATGTGCATGTTTGTATTGATACCTTTTCTCATGTTATCCTTGCTTCTGCACGTACAGGAGAAGCCTTTAAAGATGTAAGTCAACATTTATTCCAATGTTTTTCCTACCTAGGAATACCAAGGGCACTTAAAACAGACAATGGGCCTGCCTATACCTCTAGAGCTTTTAAAAACTTATGCTCTACATTCGGCATCGCACATACTACAGGAATACCTTACAATCCTCAAGGCCAAGCAATAGTAGAAAGGGCTCACCAAACTTTAAAAACACAAATTAAAAAATTACAAGAAAATGAGTTTAAATATTCCTCTCCTCATCATGTTCTACAACATACTCTATTTGTAATTAATATACTAAATGTAGATTCTGAGGGAAATTCCCCGATGTACAGACATTGGAACCCTGATCTAACTAAACCTAAAGTCCTCGTCAAATGGAGAGACTTGCTTACAGGAGCCTGGAAGGGACCTGATGTACTTTTAACCCGGGGGAGAGGATATGCTTGTATATTTCCACAGGACGCAGACTCACCTGTGTGGATTCCAGACCGCCTAGTCCGACCTTATGTCTCACCGCCCTCCGTCTCCACCTCACCCTAGCACACCTGACCAGTGCCCGTCTGCAGCAGATGTGCAGCCCTGAGCTGGAACAACCTGTCATTGGGAGGATCACATGTGCCTCCTTTTTGTCTTTCCACATGTCCCAGCTTTGCCCCACATCTCCTTTACTTTTTCCTTTTTTTTTAATCTAACTACTTGTTTGCTGGTTCTTTGGCCTTTCTCCTTCTCTCCTGAACACAGCCTTTTCTAGAATCTCCCTACCCTACTGTTCCAGGAAGGGCACCTCCCTTTTCTATCGTGACTAGGGGGTGTCTGGTATATGCCCCATACATGAAGTTGTCTTGTGCCAAGAGCCTGACATCCTTGGCTGAGAAAGCCCTGTCCTGGGACTCTCCTTTGTCCTGTATTTGACGACCCTCTTCTTACAATCCAATTGCCCATAGCTGTTGCCTGAGCTCTCTGTTCATACTGAAGTTAAAGCCTCATGGTGGCTGGTACCATGGATCTGTCTCTCGCCCAATGGTGTGAGCTGGGCCCTCCCTGGAGAAGAAACCTGGGTTCCCCAAGATATGTGATCAATGCCGGGGCCCTGCCAGCAGGCGAGGGGATCCCAAGGCAGTTGCTGGGCGTGGAGGCCACGGGGGCATAGTCTACCAAGGAGACAGAACTGAACCTCACATCACCCTGCTTGGCCCCGGAGGATGGCTGGTTAGTCAAAGACGGGTAAGATTCCTCAGGGAGGAACGACCTAAGACAGGCACAGTCGCAGAGGGGCCAGCAGGAGAGAACTTGGGGGTCAACAGAGGGGGGGCACAGATCCTCACCCCCCCCAACTATGCAGGGGCTTGAACACTCGCCCCTTCTGAGGGAGGTCTCCTGCCCCCATGGCTGCTTCCCGCTTCCCACGCCCAGCTCAGATCGGGACCCAGATAACAGAAAGACTTGGCCCAGCTCAGATCGGGACCCAGGTAAAGACAGAGACTGGCTGACAGCAGCTGCCCTCTCACTGCAACAGGACTTGTTTCCCATTTCTACCTTGGACCACAGGGAAAGGGGCAGCTGAAGGAAAGGGCTGTGTCAGGATGCTGCCTTCTTCCCTTTCTTCTCCCTCTTTTTTCTAAACACTTCCATGCCTTGTAGTTCTTTTGCTTTCTCTTCTTTTTCTCTCTACTACCCTCCATCTTCCATATCAGCTGACCCAGAGGACACAGCTTACTCCTCCTCGGACACCGACACCACCATCAAGCACGGCCCTGATGGACCCTGTGATGCAGCCCTTCAACTCGCTGACGCTTCGGAAAGCCCATCGCCAGTGATGCCGCCCGCTAGCCAGACCAACAAGGACAACCAAACCACCGACTTGAGGACAGCTGAAATCCCTTGACTGAAGAGGCCAGCAACCTTCTACAGGAACAAGGCTCCTTGTGCAATCCGTCCACTATGTTTATAGCTATGCTTATTGTCATTGCTTGCCAGTCTTCTTCCGAGTCTTAAACAGCCCAATCTGAGAGGTGGCCACTGATTTGCATGCGCTATCATTTAAAAAATAAAAAAGGGGGAATTTGCCGGAAGCCGGTCCATCCTTGCTGCTTGACACAGTCGCTGCAGGAAAGAAACATCTGCACAGCATATGTTTCAAGGGACCTGGCATATATAGCATATTGTTCTTAATATGTTTGCTCTCCTTAGTGCCATGTGTTTTAACCAAGGTCACCTCTCCGAGAAAGGTTGTTTCCCCAGGTAGGGATTTTTCCCCGAGGTTAGGGAGGGGATACAACCCCTTAATTAAGTGCCAGGCGGGTAGTTAAGCTACATAATCTTTACTCCCTGGAATGGAGATAAGAAACGCCCTAACCTTTGTAATAGAAATTGACAGGATTAAAATCGGCTGGTATAAATATAGATGTAACAAGACAATAAACATCAGATCCTGATCAGATGATCCTAACCACTCCGACCAGAACTTTGGCTGGAGATCCTGGCTAGAGGTCCTGGCTAGGCTGCTGATCAACTGAAAAAAAAAAAGAAAAAAAAATAATAATAGATGCTAGGTCAATAAAGTAAAAGCTTCCTAACTGAAGTATGACTAAATGTTCTGAGACAGAATAACCCACTGTCAGGCAAAGCTACAAAGGAGGTGATGTTTGGGAACACTCAGCTACTTGTCTTTGTGCATCCCATCTCCCCATTCTTTGTTGACAGTTCCAAACATTGCCTCAAGTTCTACATACATCTGTCCCCCATTTTTATACACAAACAGTAATTGGTCAGAGGGTTTGGTTTGGGAAGGCACAATGTGACCTGGCAGTGAGGAGGACTATATGGAGAGCAATAAAAACCTATGCTGGAAGGGCAGATAAATAGTATGTACGGATCTGAGGCGCACTTCCTCTGTTGCATCAGGGCCCCTTTCCCAACCCATCTCCCTCACCTTACCCAGTAAGCTTCCTGCCAGAGATCTCCAAGATCACCACTTTCCCATCCCGCCCAAATGACTCACTTCAGCCTACCAGGGAAGAGTCCTGCCAACTAAACTTGCTCTAGTTGCTCTAGTTATCTGTTGCTACATAACAAACAACCACTGTTCATTATCTCTGGGCTGACTGGGCTCAACCAGGCAATTCTGTTTTATGTGCCATCAACTAGGGTCACTCACTTGGCTGCATTCAGTTAGTGGCTGGGCTGAGCTGGAAAGTTTAAGAAGGCTCCACGCACTGGTCTGGTGCCTCAGCACTCTATATGACCTCTCCACAGGGCTAGTTTGGACTTCCTCATAGTATGGTGGCCTTGGGGTAGTCAGACTGCTCACATGGTGACAGAAAAGAGAAACTGCCAGGCCCCTTACAGGTTAGTGTAGGAACTGGCATATATTGCTTCTGCTAAATTTTATTGAACCTGGAGGATTGAGGAATATTTTAGACATAATAGGACTTGAGTTGAAAAATGGGTGTGATTTAATAGAAATAGACATGGAGGGTTCTAAACAGGGGGACTGACACAGGCAAAGACAGGGATGTAAGTGACAATTTCAGAAAAAAAAGAGCAAGACAGTTGGAATGATAAACTATTTGTAGAGCAACATGAGAGATAAGGCAGAAGTCAGATTGTAAAGTATCATGCTTCTCTTATAACCCCCTGGGATTATATATAATACTAGAGGCCCAGTGCACAAAAATTCGTGCACTTGGTAGGGGTGGGGGTGGGGGTTCCCTCAGCCCGGCCTGCCCCCTCTCAAGTCCAGGAGCCCTCAGGGGATGTCCTACTGATGGTGGGCCCCCATCACCCCACTCCACAGGGAGCAGGCCTATGCTGCAGTCTGGCCTCCCTCTGCGGGAGGCAACCAGGCTGATCAGGGGAAGGTGCTGCCCCCACCACCCCATTGCTGCTGCTGCTGCTGCCAGCCTCTGCAGCTGCGAGGCCTGAGCTGTGAGCCTTGCAGCCACTGGGGCTCACAGCTGCCTGAGCCTACTGCTGCCTGAGCTCCGGGCCTTGCAGCTGCCAGAACTCACAGCCGCTGGGGCCTTGCAGCTGCCTGAGCCCATGGCTGTCTGATCCCCGAGCCTCACAGCCGTGGTGGCTTTGTCCGGATGGACAGCCAGAAGTCGTCCACTGTAATTAGCATATTACCCTTTTATTAGTATAGATTAGCTGTGGTTCCAGGAGGATTGCTCAGTATGTTAAGCAAAAAAATTTTTTTTTTCAAAAGGAGCCTTAAAGAGCAAAGGTTTTACAGGGACTGAATGGAATCAGCAGAACCAGAGGGTCTCTCTCTTCAAGTCCCTCCCTGGCTCTACCCAATACCCCCTTCTAGTAGATGTCAACACCATAAACTTAAATGACTCTAAGTTTCAGGGCGGTTTCATCACTTCTCTGGGCAGAGCTAAAGCACTAATTATAAAACAAGCGTGTCATCTTCAAAATCCCCTTTGAGATCAACACAATCCAGAGGGCTCGAGTTGCTCCCGGGTGCAGTGGTCCAGGGTCACCTGGGTTGCAATGGCTGACGGTGTCTGCAGCATGTTCCAGGAAGCTTCAGAAGCACCTCGGAGGCTACACGGGGGGGAAAGCTTAGAACAAATTCCAGTCCTGCCTAATTAGAGCAGCTACACTCTTGAAGTGGGGGTGAGATTTGGTTTGAAGAGTATCATGGCTGCCCTAGCCAGTTTGATTCCAGTCAAGGGCATGTGTTTAGGTTGCAGGTTCAATCCCAAGCCCTAATCAGGGCATGTGTGGGAGACAACCAATCAGTGTTTCCCTCAATCGATGTTTCTCTCTCTGTCTCTGTCTCTCCCCTTCCCTTCCACTCTCTCTGAAAAACAATGGAAAAAAATCCTTGGGTGAGGATTAACAAAACAAAACAAGAGTGTCCTAGCTAAGAACATCTGAAAGTCTGCTACGCTTTCTGTTTTTAACAAATGTGGTTTTGGCTTTGTTTTTTTAAGAATTCTAGCTCTAGCTGTTTACCTGATGGCAATGGAAATACCATGGGTTTTGGGGATGGCACCAAGCTCTGTTCTATGTGCTAGCAGTGGTTCTCAACCTGTGGGTTGCGACCCCTTTGGGGGTTGAATGACCCTTTCACAGGGGTGGCCTAAATCCATCGGAAAACTCATATATAATTACATATTGTTTTTTGTGATTAATCACTATGCTTTAATTATGTTCAATTTGTAACAATGAAATTGGGGGTCACCACAACATGAGGAACTGTATTAAAGGGTTGCGGCATTAGGAAGGTTGAGAACCACTGTGCTAGAGCATAGCCGTCTGGGCCCAATCGCTACAGAGCCTATTCCATCATCTGCTCCTCCAGGTTTGCTATGATGACTAAATGAAATAATGTACACAAGTCCTAAGTGTGTCTACCATGTAGGAGGTACTTAATAAAAGCTATATTCATTTCCCAAGTGAGATCTATTTATATATTAGATGACCTAATACTGATGGCTGCCTATTCCTCTTCTTCCTTCTCCAGTACACATTTTGTGTACTTATCTGCTTCCACACAGCCATGTGCATCAAAGGACGCTGACCCCATCTCAAGCTTCAGGAAAGGAAACTCTGATTAGTTTACTAGTAAACCATCCTCTTTGCTAGTGATTGGTTTAGGAATGGGCAAGTGACCAACTTCTGATCACTGAGATGTGAGATCAGCTAGGGAGGCTTCTGGGAAAGGTTTCCTTGCTCCTAAGACAGAGAAGACAGGCTTTCTTCTCTCTGAGATTGCTGCATCTGGAACTGCCCGGAACTGCTGCAGAAGGCTTGTTGCAGAGAAGCCAGCCTGGGGCAAAGCTGACAGGAGAGATGGCAGAGAGAGGCAAAGGACTTGGCTTCCTCCCAACAGCACTGAGGTCACCACCCTATATAGCCTGCCCTCCTTGTAGTCCGAGGTGAAATCGTAACATTTTCTGTTCAATGCCTGTTACGATTGTTGTTTGGGGTTACTCGGCCCCAAATGTCCTGATACTAAATTTAGTAACTAAGTGGAAATATTATAATAGACTCTACAATGAGAAACTGCTGAGCAGAGGAAGTAGGCCAGAGGGCAGTAAGGGCCCTGCTGCTTTAGAGGTTATGAAGCCAGTGCCACTTTGTTACGTAGTTATGAAATAACTGATTAAAAGGTTACCTGTTTTACCCTGGGAAGAGATTAGGAAAATGTAATATTAGTAAAATGATTACTTTAAAAAATCCAGAACCATTGAATTGGACATTTAAAAAGAGGGGGGTGGGGGAATCCCAGGATGTTCATGTTCTGTTGGCCTTCAGTAAGGTCCTTTAAAAGATGAGCTTGTCAGTTCAGTTGGTTGAGCATTCTCCCGAGCACAGAAAGGTTGCTGATTCAATTCCTCGTCAGAGCACATACATGGGTTGAGGGTTTGATTCCCGGTCCAGGACATGTACGCAAGGCAATCAATTGATATTTCCCAATCTCTCTCTCTCTCTCTCTCTCTCTCTCTCTCTCTTCCTTTCTCTAAGCATGTCCCCAGGTGAGAAATAAAAACAAAAGATGAGCTTGGGATGAAGGTAGAGAAGAAAATAAGGCTTTGCTGAGAGATCTTGTCTGCCTGCAGCCCAAGTCAGACTGGCATTGTAATTACAGCGAGAAACCCCTAAAGGGTTTTAAGCAGTCTTCATTTTAAGACTGTGTGTCCTTTCACATAGAGAATGGAAAAGATAGACCAGACAAAAAGGGCAGAGCAACTGAAGGATGTTGCCATAGGCCAGGTGAAATGAGACCTGGTCTAAGAGGTATGACAGATGAAAAAAAGTGGGTAGATTCAAGATATTTTAGAGATAAAGTCAAAAGAACTTGCTCAGTAGTAATGTTTTCTGAGATGGGGAAAGGAGAGGGGAGGAATTAGGGGTGAGAGAAGAAATCGAGAGCTGCATTTTTGGATGTGTTAAGTTAGACACATCATAAGACAGCAAGTGGAGTAAGCAAGAAAAAAGTTAGATAGCTCCATATCTCTCCATCTATTCTACCTCACAGTCCAGGCCACTAAAAATATGAAATATATAAAACTATTGGTGGTGATGAATGTGAGGGACAGCTACCACAGGCTCTCTTGGAGAATCTATAAGCAGCAGCCCAGGGAGGAAGTGAGAATCCCCTCCAAATGCTCCAGAAGCCCTTGAAACCCAAGGTGACGGTGTTTGAAGGGCCCTCAGAAAGGGGTACCTGAGGTCTTACTTTGTCTGGGGCAGTGTCTGGGGGAACTCCTGGCCTACCTCAGCAATCAGCTTTCAGTCTGTGGGTACACACCACATTTCTAAAAGCCCTGAGGTCCGGGACTATGAGGAAGAACTGAAACCAAAAACAAGGCTTGAAGAAAAGCATTAAGCCACAAGTATACTTTTGTCCACATTAGTGTTTAGTAAACTGTGTTTGAATCTAACCATTTGCCTTCTCTGCTCCCACATCTAGGCAGCTACAGGAAAAAGTACATATCAACTAAAAGCATGGTTTTAATTTTAACTGGGTTGATACTGTCCAGCGATCCTATGTTGTCAGCTTCCTCTCATCTCTTCTACATGTGTTCCAAACTTTCCATATTTTCTCTGGATGGTCTTATTTGTGACCTCACTATAAATAATTGGGTGGGAGCTATCTAAACTCCATCCTTACCCATTTATATGTGCATCTAACCGAGTTTCCTTTATATTTCATGTCACAAACCATCCCACCCCATCAACCAGCCAGCCTCTCACCTATTTCTTCCATCGTTCTTTTCTTTGTTATTTTCCATTCAACATGTATGCCTGCTCAAATTTCTTGCATTTTAAAAACAAATTCCCTTCCTCAACACCACATCATCCCCCATCTACTGTCTCACCTCTTCCCAGCCTTGCTTCATAAGAGGCATTTATGTGGCCAGTGTAGTTTCTTCACCTCCCAATCAAATTCTAAAGGTTTATCACACGGGCAAGTCAATAGTTGTAAAGGCACCACACCAAAAAGCAACCCACCTCTCCATCTTCCCTTCCCAAAAGGAAATCATTTAAAAAATCTTTTACCTGATTGTTTTGGTACTTATTCTGTAGCTCTAAATAATAAGTTCCTTATGACTTACTTCCTGCTGTGGAAGCTGGAGACTGAACACTCCTCTTTTTATCACATGTTCACACATTTCCTACCTCCAATATACATGCTGACATTATTAAGACTATGAGAACACCATTATATGCAACTAAGCTAGATAGTAAACTATGGTTACTTTCTCTCCCTTGCACAACCTGTTGCTTTAATTATGAAAGAATTAATAACTGCCTTGTTTCCCTGCCCCATTTGCTTAGTTTTCTATGTATTTCTCGCTAACTCCAGCCTCAACACTGCCCATTATGTAAGAATCCTAACAATGTGCTCAGGAACACTTGGTATGCCTCTCCACATTCCCAGAGAATCCTCCTTGTCATTCTAGGTATTTGTATCCCTTTATTGTCATTCAATCCTCCAGTAGCTTCTCGGTAGATTAAATTTTTACATGTGAAAATGCCCTTATTCTATTGATTCTTTGGTTAGGTTTGGAATTCTAAGTTGGAAATCATTTCCCCGTGGTTTTGAAGGTACAGATCCACAATGCTGCTATTGCACAACCTGAAGACAGTCTGAGTCTTGGACCTTTGTAGATGGCTTCCTTTCTTTCTGGGAGCTTGTAAGATCTTTGCCTCTAGTGTTGCTAAAATTTCACCACAACATACTCATTGTATCTCTATTTTTATCCACGATGCAGAGCATTTGAATCTGGAAACTCATACACTCAGTTCTGGATAATTTTCATGATTTAAAAAACAATTTTCTAGCTTCTGTTTTCTCTTCCTGAAACTCCTTTATTATTCAGATGTCAAATATCTTTAATTGATTCTACCAGTTTTCTTTTTTCCAATCTTTGTTTTTTCTCTATTTTCTGGATATTTTCTCAACTTATCCTTCTATTGGATTTTTATTGCTTTCAATTTTGTCTCTAGATATTATTGTTTTTCATGGGTGCACTATCTTCTCTTATTACCTATTTATATTTAACATATTTAGATGATTCCTTCTCCTTGCATAGACTCGTTTTTTCCAAGTTGATTCTTCTATTTTGATATTCAACCTTCACCTTGGAGGTTCTATTAAGATGTTTGGCAATCCTTGGTTTACTGCTCTGATTTAAGAGTGAAGCACTAAAATCATGTTTGAAACTGAGCACTTGGATGGAGTTTGAAAATTGTAGGCTCTTTCCCTGGGTAATCTGGTTGGCCAATTTCCTTAGGAACCTTTAATGTTACTGTTAGTGTTTCTGCTAAAGCTGGTTATATTCCCTAGAGAAGGAACTGTCAATCTTCTATCAAGAGCTTACATGCATGTGTGCACACACGTGTGTATATATGTGCGTGTATGTATGTGTGTGTGTGTGCATACATGTTCTTGTATATATAAAATTTATGTTAAACCTAATCCCCAAGGGGATGATATTAGAAGGTGAGTCTTCTGGGAAGTGATTAGATCATGGGACTGGTGCCCTTATAAAAAAGACCCTCAGAGCTTCCCAGCAAGAAGTTGGCTGTCTATGAAGCAGGAAGCAAACCGTTTACCAGACACCAAATCAACTGGCACCTTGAACTTGGACTTCCAGCCTCGAGAACTGTGAGAAACACATGTCTGTTGTTTATAAGCTGCCAAGTCTATGGTATTCTGTTTTGGCAGCCTAAGCTGACTAAGACAGTAATCTTATTAGTATGGCTCTGTCCTCAGCTATGTCGAGCCTCTTAAATGAGATATTCCTCTATTTAATCCTCTTCAGAGATTAAACCTCCAATCTTCTGCTAGGGTTGAGGATGAGAAGTTGCCTACTGTGAAGTTGCATATACAGAATGAGGGAGGGGAGAACTGGAGGATTAAACAAACTTTCTACCGATCTTCCTGGTTTTTTGCTCCACCTTTACACCCCACTTCCAGAAGAGGAATCTGGTGCCATAAATTTCCACATCTTTTCAGAATTCTTGGGCTTAAGATTCCATTTTCTCAAATGAGCTAATTCAGTTATTACTCATTTATCTACTTTCCAACTTCCAAAAAATTTGTGACTATCATCTCTTTTCTGCTTTCTTTGCCCTTATAGGTTTAGACCTTTCAAAACTCCTTTTGTTGTCATTTTAGTATGGTTTCAGGAAGCAACCAAAGTAAATACATATGTTTAGTTCATCAGACAACCTGAAGTCCTCCATTCACATTGTAGCCCACTACAGTCTGGCTTCTAGCCTCACTGAAACTGACTGGGCTAATGTTGCCACTGACCTTTAGAGTGTCAGTTAAAAGAACACCTATCTTACTTTGTCTCTCTATAGAACTGGATGCTGAAGACCACTTTTGCTTGAACTCTTTCCTCTCTTGAATTAGGTACCCTGCTACTATACACTTACTCTTGCCACATACACATCTTATTTTTTTAAATATTTGTATTGATTTCAGAGAGGAAGGGGGAGAGAGAGAGAGAGAGATAGAAAATCAATGATGAGAGAGAATCATTGATCAGCTGCCTCCCACACACCCACACCAGGGATTGAGCCCACAACCTGGGCATGTGCCCTGATCAGGAATCAAACCATGACCTCCTGGTACATAGGTTGATACCCAACCACTAAGCCATGCCAGCCAGGCCACATCTTATTTACCCAAGCTTTTCCTACAATTTCATACCTTTAGTGACTGAAATTTCATTTGCTCGTATTCTGTGATATTTTTAAAAACCGATATGCCAATATTTTACATTGGTCTAATACCACCACGTCATTATTTTTTTAGAAATCTGTGAAAGGACAAACTAATACATAGTCTACAATACACTATGGTATTTTAACACTTCTTTGCAAAAATATTTTTTATTTTATCACAAGTACCTTCTAAACAATGGAATATGACATAACAATATTTATTTTTTTGTGGGTAATTGCATCAGAATTTCTACATACATGACAAAAACCAAAGAAGATAAAGACAAATCAACAATGCTTTCTCTGAAACAAAAAACTAGAACTTACTATCAATGTATTACAGATTCTTACATTTGAAAAGATCTCCTCTAAGTTATCAAATAAGAGGAATTATTTTTAAAAAATGATTGAACCAAAGCAAAATATTTGGAACTAGCTTCTAATTATTTTCCTTATTTTCTCCCAATTACTATGGCTATAAAACAACAACAAAAAATGTCTACAGAAAATCTTGCACAAAAATACAGGGGTGGGCAAAAGTTGCTTTACAGTTGTAAGTACACGAAACAGTGGTAATAAAGTTCTTATAATAAGCATAACCCATGTCTTTTTCCATATGAACAATTACAAACATACTTCTGCCCACCCCTGTATATTCACAACTAAATGAAATCATGGGAGCCTCTTATTTTAAAGACTATACTTAAAAATAATCTAATAGCCCTAACCGGTTTGGCTCAGTGGATAAAGCGTCGGCCTGCGGACTCAAGGGTCCCAGGTTTGATTCCGGTCAAGGGCATGTACCTTGGTTTCGGGCACATCCCCAATAGGGGGTGTGCAGGAGGCAGCTGGTCGATGTTTCTAACTCTCTTTCCCTCTCCCTTCCTCTCTGTAAAAAATCAATATATTTTAAAAAATAAAAATAAAAATAATAATAATCTAATAGATTTTCATATTCATGTAGTCAATAATTTATATTTTTAGTAATGCTTTTATTCTTCTCATCTAATCATTTATATTAAAATGATAGTGGACATTTAACACTTATTTTTAAAATATATATATTTTTTACTGGGTACTTAAAAATTGCTTTTTCTATTTGAAACACACCAAATATTTAGTTTTACTGATTTTTTTAAAAATTCTTTAAAAAATGGGGCTACAAATGAAATACCAGTACTAATTCTTAAAAAATGAAATACCAGTACTAATTCCTAGATTCTACTGTTTTTCAAAATAAGTACCAAAATACTAGCACTGGTTGACATTTTGTTCTTGTAGTGACATTATCGCACACATCCTTTGTGCCCTTCAGGTTGCTCCTTCTTCCCAGAATATTCTTTCCCTCTTTAATAGCTGGCTCACTAACTGTCCTATTATTAAACACAGTGAGAGTACCCCCCTTTGGGGCAGCCCTCGGCCCTAGACTTAGATAAAGACACCCCTTACATCCCCAGAGCACTTATGCAGCCCCCTCTCCAACACTTTTCACCTCAAACTACAATTACACCAACAGCAATCTCTGTGAGTCAGGGACTGCATTTTGATTCCATATACCCACTAACATGGCAACTGCCACACAACAGGTGCTAAGTGAAGTTCACTGAGTTAATGACTTGTCCTCCAATAAATAAGTTGCTTCCTCTCTGGTTGGCAAAACTAGATTTCCACGAAACATGTTAATGAGCTCTCTCTTGCCACTCTTCCCCCAAACCACTCTTTTTTTGGTTAATCCTCATCCAATGATATTTTTTCTATTGATTTTTAGAGACAGTGGAAGGAAGGGGGGGGGGCAGAGAGAGAGAAACATTGATGTGAGAGACACATTAACTGGTTGCTCCTGTACGTGCCCCTACCATGCCGGGGAATAAACCCAAAACCCAGCCAGGTATGAGCCCTTGACCGGGAATCAAACCTATGACCCTTTGTTGCACAGGCTGATGCTCTAACCACTGAGAACACCGGTCAGGGCCCAAACCATTCTTCTGAATGACAATGAATACTGTAACCAATGTAAATTCACATAATTCCCTTTCCCTTCGTGGGAAAACATATTTGCCAACGTCATATCTGATAAGGGCCTAATCTCCAAAATTTATAGGGAACTCATACAACTTAACAAAAAGAAGATAAACAATCCAATCAAAAAATGGGCAAAGGATCTAAATAGACACCTTTCAAAAGAGGACATTCAGAAAGCCAAGAGACATATGAAAACATGCTCAAAGTCACTAATCATCCGAGAGATGCAAATCAAAACAACAATGAGGTACCATCTCACACCTGTCAGAATGGCTATCATCAACAAATCAACAAACGACAAGTGCTGGAGAGGATGTGGAGAAAAAGGAACACTCGTGCACTGCTGGTGGGAATGCAGACTGGTGCAGCCACTATGGAAGACAGTATGGAGTTTCCTCAAAAAGCTGGAAATGGAACTCCCATTTGACCCTGTGATCCCACTTCTAGGAATATATCCCAAGAAACCAGAAACACCAATCAGAAAGGATATATGCACCCATATGTTCATAGCAGCACAATTCACCATAGCTAAGATCTGGAAACAGCCTAAGTGCCCATCAGTAGATGAATGGATTAGAAAACTGTGGTACATCTACACGATGGAATACTATGCTGCTGTAAAAAAGAAGGAACTCTTACAATTTGCAACGGCATGGATGGAGCTGGAGAGCATTATGCTAAGTGAAATAAGCCAGTCAATGAAGGAAAAATACCACATGATCTCACTCATTCATGGATAATAAAGACCATTACAAACTTTTGAACAATAATAGATACAGAGGCAGAGCTGCCTCAAACTGATTGTCAAACTGCAGTGGGAAGGCCAGAGAGGGTTGGGGGGCAGAAGGGAGGGGAGTAAGAGATCAACCGAAGGACTTGTATGCATGCATATAAGCAAAACCAATGGACATAAGACACTGGGGGGGTAGGGGAAGCCGGGGTATTGTCAAGGGCGGGGAAAAAAAGGACACATATGTAATACCCTTAGTAATACTTTAAGCAATAAAAAAGAAAAA
>NW_005361351.1:465357-469206 GCF_000412655.1 Myotis brandtii
AGAAAAAAGGAAAAAAAAAAATTCCCTTTCCCTTGTTCTTCAAGTTATCCATAAGAATCAAATAAGACTAAGCCTGAAATACCAGCCAAGTGGATGAGAGAGTCCTGTCCCTTTCTCATTAAATTTGTCTTTAGGTCCAATTCTGTGAATTTTCCTCCATATGCAAACAGTGACTTGTATTCACCCTTTCCAAGCACCCCTGGCCCAATCCAACAGCACCCTTGCTGTACTCACCGGCCTGCATCTAAGCTCCACTAGAGGCCTGACGGAGGAGAAGTTAAAGGGAGACTGCAACAACTGAAGCTATGAGGTCTGCTCTTGGACTCCACTCGACTGGCTCAGACACTAGATGTGGTGAACTCTTTGGGCAATGCTGTGCCAACTCCCTCACCTGCCATCTGCATCCCTGAAGTGCTGTATGGCAAAAATGTAGAAATAGCAGATCCATGTACATCTAAGCGATGTAAAATTTTCATTTGTTTTTTAAATCTCTAACAATAGCTTTATTAAAACCACCCAGACTCCCCAGGCTACGAACCAGGTACCAACTTTACACCTCTACCTACTCCCATTCCCCTCCTGTGACCCCTCTGCTTACCTCTCAAGCATTTTTTTTTTCCTTTTGGTTACAAATTACTAGATAATAGTAAGGTATTTTCTGGTGTTACTCAGTAATGCCTGTTTTTATTTTTACCTCTGACCCCCTTTACCCATTCCCTCTCAAATATTTCTCATCTTTGGTTCTACCTGTGAGAAACACAGGAAGTCTAGCTATTGTACCTTTGTGCTTGCCTTTTTCTGTATGATGTTGCTTCCCTGTTTAAATTGTGAACCCCGTGATGACAAAGACACACACTATGTCTTATACAAGTGTGAATCTCCCCAGCATGAAAATCTCATTTTTGAAGCAGCAATTATACCCTGGATATTAAGTTTCATACTCTACTTGGTGATTGTGTGAACAGTGACCGAGCTGTTAGAAAAAGTGGAAAAAAGAGAAAGCTGGAGAAAGTTCAAACAACAGGGCTGAAGGCAGGTGTCACACATTGGTATGTCAGTTCTACAATGGCTGTTTAATTGAAACCTTGTAATAAAAGCTTAAATACATAAAATGTTGTGGTGGTTTTTTTTTTTAATCAAAAGAACATCTCTCACATCCCCTGGGTGCATGGAGGAGGGGCAGTGGAAACTCATCACCTATAGGGAATGGAGAAATGGCAGGTCCAACTCTGATTGGCTTCATCTTCCTCAAAAATACTCTGTGAGTGAATTCAGAGTCTCGGGTGAATGAGAACCCCACCCCACACTGGCTTTCTTCAAGTAATAGGAATCCACAGAAGGCAATCTGTACCATGAAGAATGCTCCTCTTGGCTTTCAGAAGACAAGGAAAAGCAGAGCTTCGTGTCTGGGCAGCACTATGTTCTCGACCGTGGGTGGCATGGAGTGCACCTGCTCGGGGGTGGCAGTCAAGAAGGCCAAAGGCCCAATGCGCTGTTCTGCACAGGAGTGGCAGAGGTAGCCACCCTTGTTTTCCTTTCTGTTGCTCTGCAATGAGGGATAAGAAACAGAGGGATGGGGAACAATCAAAGAACAAGGATTATACCAAGAAGTGCTGAATTGCTCTCATGCTGCCTAAGGACTATGTATTATGATTCTGATATTTTCAGACTTGTGCAAACCTCTCAGGTAATACTTCCCACTGCACTGTCATCTAGGGTGGACTACACTATATCAAATTCTCTTACAACAGAAACCCAAATTTATTAAGGCAAGAGATGAAGAGCCAAGAACAAGTTAACCAGATCCTCCAGGGAAGCAGTTCTCCTTGGCATGTCAGTCACAACCCAACCTCCCAGCCTATGCCACGCACCCTGATTATGTCATTATCATCATTTTGACACAGGTAGATCTGGCATCTCTTGTGCCTTATATATGAAAAGCCCCTGAGAAAGATTATACAAACTCCTCTTTTATCTCCCTCACCCACAGCCCTGAAAGCACATAGCTCACATGCAATAAAACACAAATGACTGAATTAAATTCTATAGAAAGCCAGAGCTGCAGCCAAGACCACATACATAAGTGATGGGGAGCTTCTTCATGGTGAGCACAGTGTCCATTGGGATGGTGTTGTTGCACTGCCCCACACAGCAGTGAACCACTCCTGTTTTTAAAACATTACTTGTCAGCTCTGTTTGCAAGAAATACTCCTAGAAAGAAAAGAATGGGAAAGAGAATTACAGCAATGCCTCTGCCACATTCTACTTGGAAACTCTAATAGCTAAGGCATTGGAAACATTCCAACTCCTAAAATCCTGCTGCTAGGCCTAAAACTGCCTAATGCTTCCCTCCTAGGCTGTAAGTTCTATGAGATCACCAGGCACCTTACATTTGTTACCCAAACTTCCTAGCACTAACTGCAACACTTGGCATATAACACGGGCACTATCCACACTAATAAGAGAAACATGCAAATTGGTGTCACTCTGCTACACCCACCAGCCAATCAGGATGAGTACGCAAATCAACCCAACAAAGATGGCAGTTAATTTGCACATGCAGGTGCAGAGTGAAGACTGAAGGCTCCGGTCTGAGCGAAGACTGAAAACTGAAGACTGAAGAGGCTTGGCTTCTCTGCTGTGGTCAGAGCAGAGAAGCCTCGAGACTTGGCTTCTCTGCTGCGGCCAGAGCGAAGGCCTGGGTCCCAGGAGCCGGAGGAAAACCGGTGCCGGCAGCCAGGGAAAGGAAGGCCTATTGCATGAATCTCTTCATGCAACGGGCCTCTAGTAAATTAATATTTGTTAACTGAATGAAGAGGTAAATCAACTAATTAAGCCATCCACATTCTTTTCGTTTCTTTTCTTTATTGATTAAGGTATTACATATGTGTCTTTATCCCCCCATTGCCTCCTCACCCCTTAATCATGTCCTCACCCCCCTGTTGTCTGTGTCCCTTGGTTAGGCTTATATGCATGCATACAAGTCCTTTGGTTGATCTCTCCTCCTTACCCCCATCCTCCCCTATCTTCCCTCTGAGGTTCGACGGTCTGATCAATGCTTCTCTGTCTCTGGATCTGTTTTTGTTCATCACTTTGTTGTTCCTTATATTCCACAAATGAGTGAGATCATGTGATATTTATCTTTCTCTGACTGGCTTATTGCACTTAGCATAATGCTCTCCAGTTCCATCCATGCTGTTGCAAATGGCAAGAATTCCTCTCTTTTACCACAGCATAGTATTCCATTATGTAGATGTACCACTGTTTTTTAATCCACTCATCTGCTGATGGGCACTTAGGCTGTTTCCAAATCTTAGCTATGGTGAATTGTGCTGCTATGAACATAGGGGTGCATATATCCTTTCTGATTGGTGTTTCTAGTTTCATGGGATATATTCCTAGGAGTGGGATCACTGGGTCAAATGGGAGTTCCATTTTTAGTTTTCTGAGGAAACTCCATACTGTTCTCCACAGTGGCTGCACCAGTCTGCATTCCCACCAGCAGCGCCCGAGGGTTGCTTTTTCTCCTCATTCTCACTAGCACTTGCTGTTTGTTGATGATAGCCATTCTGACAGGTGTGAGATGGTACTGCATTGTCGTTTTGATTTGCATCTCTCGGATGATTAGTGACTTTGAGCATGTTTTCATATGTCTCTTGGCCTTCCCCTGTCTTCTTTCGAAAAGTATCTATTTAGGTCCATTGGCCATTTTTTTATTGTGTTATTTATCTTTCTTTTGTTAAGTTGTATGAGTTCCCTGTAAATGTTGGAGATTAAACCCTCATTGGTGATAACATTGGCAAATATGTTCTCCCATGCAGTGGGCTTTCTTGTTGTTTTGTTGATTAT
>NW_005361351.1:469372-474444 GCF_000412655.1 Myotis brandtii
TCTTGCCTCCTTTGTCAAATATTAATTGAGCATAATGACTTGTGTCAATTTCTGGGTTCTCTGTTCTGTTCCACTGGTCTATATGTCTGTTCTTGTGCCAGTACCACGCAGTTTTGAGAACAGTTGCTTTGTAGTTTAGCTTGATATCTGGTATTGTGATCCCTTCAACATTGTTCTTCTTTCTCAAGATTGCTGCAGCTATTCAGGGTCTTTTTTTATTCCAGATGAATTTTTGGAGAGTTCGTTCTAGGTCTGTGAAATATGCTATTGGTATTTTAATGGGGATTGCATTAAATCTATAGATTGCTTTGGGTAATATGGACGTTTTAATGATGTTGATTCTACCAATCCATGAACACGGTATGTTCTTTCATCTGTTTATGTCTTCCTCTATCTCTTTTTCCAGTGTCCTGTAGTTTTCCGCGTACAGGTCTTTTACGTCCTTAGTTAAGTTTAATTTTTTTGGTGCAATGGTAAATGGGATTGCTTTTTTAGTCTCTCTTTCTGTAAGTTCACTATTGGTGCATAGAAATGCCATAGATTTCTTGGCATTAATTTTGTATCCTGCTACATTTCCGAATTCATTTATTAAGTCTAATAATTTTTTGATGGAGTCTTTAGGGTTTTCTATGTATAGTATCATGTCATCTGCAAATAAGGACAGTTTTACTTCTTCTTTTCCAATTTGGATGCCTTTTATTTCTTTTTCTTGTCTAATAGCAATGGCTAGTACTTCCAGTACTATGTCGAACAGGAGTGGTGAAAGTGGGCATCCCTATCTTGTTCCTGTTCTTAGGGGAAATGGTTTTAGTTTTTGCCCATTGAGTATGATGTTGGCTGTGGGTTTGTCATATATGGCTTTTATTATGTTGAGGTATGATCTTTCTATTCCCACCTTGCTGAGAGTTTTTATCAAGAAAAGGTGCTGAATTTTGTCAAATGCTTTTTCTCATCAATTGATATGACTATGTGATTTTTATCTCTCAATTTGTTTATGTGATGTATCATGTTTATAGATTTGTGGATATTGTACCATCCTTGCATCCCGGGATAAATCCTACTTGGTCATGGTGTAAAAATATGGAACGCTTCACGGAATTTGCGTGTCACCCTTGCACAGGGACCATGCTTATCTTCTCTGTATCGTTCCAATTTTAGTATATGTGCCGAAGCGAGTGCCACCCACATTCTTTAGTGATATCTTGGGTATCCAATACTTTCACAGATACAAAGACCATTAGCTGTGGAGAAACTCCATCACTCAAAAAAACTGTGAAGGGCTTACATCAAACTGTGTAATATACTGGCAGATGGACCACTGTAGCTGTTACAAACACTATCACAGAGGAGAAAGCTTCACTGGAACCCCTGGCCTTCAGAAATCTAAAGGCACATGATGCCACCACCTACACCTCTCCTCCTGAAATCATCCCAGACTGCTTGTTTTTAAATGCCTTGCTTCCTTACTAGCAGTCAGATCCTTTGCTTATAAAGCACTATACATATAATCCTCACCAATGATTTCCTGGGGTGACATTGTCATTATCCCCATTGCATAGATGAGGGTATGACTGATAAGAAATTAGGTCACTTGTGCACAAGATCACAGAGCTAGATTGCAGCAGATGTGGGGCTTAAACTCGGTGTGCCCAAGTCCAGAGCCTGTGCTCTTAATCAGCAAGCAACAGAGTATTTCTGTCTCGCCGTCTCTGTGATAATGTCCAGATACAAAGCTAAATGACATGGAAGCACATGACTCAACAGCACTTCTGTCATGTAGAAAGTGCTCAACAATCACTGCTGAATGAATGAGCACACACATGCCATGACAACACAGCTCTGAAGCAAATGCCAGTTCTCCCCGTGCTACCTCCTCCCGGGATTCAGTGTCTTTAAGACAACTAACTGCCCTTGAGTGTCCGTCTGCTTTCCCCAATCGATTGTAAAGCAGTTATTTCACCAGTTCATCATGGACCTTCTCTATCCCCTCCTCAGAGGTGCAGTCAGTGCCATTATGCCAGTTTCACAGATTAGGAAAGAGAAGTACAGAGTGTTCAGTAGCTTGCCCAAAGTCACAAAGTACCCAGGTGGAAAAACTGGGATGTTAACCAAGGTAGTCTCATCGGAGGCCTGTGGGATCAGGCCGTGCGCAGCCTAAGAACGAGAGGGGCTGTTTCATCCATTCGACAAACAATGACCACCAACCATGTGCTAAGCACTGTACTAAGGATGTGCCTGTGAGATTTGGATTAAGATTCTAGGAGGCTAAGAAGCTGTCTCTGAGCAACTAGCATAACTCCATGTCACTTCATAATTTGGCAACACAGTGAGTCCCTTCACTTCTTCAAAACGTGAAATAAGCAAAGAAACAAAAAAGCTCCTAGTGATTAGCTAGATTTTCTAAGGGGGTCAGAGAAAAAGAGGCTGCCTGCCCTACTCTTGATTACAGGGGAAACCAAATAGTTATCACTCTAGGTGGTGGGAAACAATGGCTCACTTTTGCCCTAAAAACCTCACCATGCATGACCCAACTGTTCACAACATACTTTCACATGCTCAGTTATTACCGTCCATCCCTCCCCCACATATATATATGAATTTCCTATCTCTATCTACTAAAACGTTGAACAATCTTAACCCCACTAAAAGGGAGATAATCTGATATCACTGCCTTCTGATATAAGGCAATACAAAGCAAAGTGTCTCCCTGACCCCCAAATACAGGATCCCTGCCAGAAAAGTGAAGCCTGAGCCTAATTAAGTCTCTATGGCCAAATTCCAGTTATAGAAAATCCAGGGTAGGCAATAGTAGAATAGGCTATCCAACCACACAAAGCAATAAATCTAGAATGTGAAATATTATGTAGAAAAACTGACTCCATTTCTGCAAAAAACCCAGGAGCACTGAAAAGGAGGGAGAGGGTCTTGACTGCTCTAAATTAAGAAACGTAAAAGACCTAACAGCCAAATGTCTGGATCCTGATTTGAACAAACCAACTATAAAAGTAAAAAAACAAAACGGGAACAAATACAATACTTGTATTTGCATGTGGCCCGCGGGCCGTAGTTTGAGGACCCCTGCTCCAGTCCATGAAAGGTGGAAACAAGAGAGTGTGGGAGAAGACTGATTTGCAGGAGTAAAGAGTGAGTGCTGATACTTTTCTGCATCTTAGCCAGTGACAAGAGGCCAGGTACCTGAATGCACATTCTCCCCTGGCAGCAACAGTTGCCAGTTCAAAAGGAACCAGGGAGTGAGGGGGAGAAAGTTCAAACACAGAAAACATTCTTGCCATGTTTTTCCCTAAGAGTGTTAAGCACTAATCGAATAAGGGAGAAATTAAGAAATGCATGAACACAGCTGATATTTTTAAAAGAACTTACTAGATCAGGAAAGAACTTAGAAAAGAACCCACATGTTTGTTTCTTTGGTTAGGACACTTCCTGCACTAGCAATAGGCCTCTATGCACTAGAAAAAGAGAAGCCCTTCTCTTCCAACCCAGGAAAGGTTGATCCCTATTCAAACCCAATATAATCCAATGTTGTTAAACTAACTTGTGCTACCAGTTCCTCTTACCCCAGCCAAAGTCAAAATGTTCTCCAATGATTTGGTCATGATGAGACACTTCTTGGCACGAGTGACTGCAACATACAGTAAATTCCATTCATCCTCAGAGAAAGACTCTAAAGAAAAGCAAAGGGAAATAATATATCAACTCAAATGCCTGCTTACAAGAATTTATATTCTCATCTAAATGTTAACTATCCTCATCCACCACCCCTAAAAAAGAAACACTCAAGATTTGCTGGCTATCTATACTAATAATAGCCTAGGGCCGTCACGACCTAAATGACCAGACGGATGACCAGTCACCAGGAAGTGCATGGAGCACCTCTTGGTCCCTCCCCAGTGGCCCACAGGCTCCTATCACAGCAATGCTGGTGGCAGGCGGGCCGGACAGTGGAAGAGGGTGGGTGGGGCAAGGTAGGTGGGGCGGCTGCGGATCAGGCCCAGAGAGAGAGAGAAGAGGGGCCTGATCAGCAGCCATCACAGCTGCTGGCAAGGCCTGGAGAGATAGAGAAGCAGGGCCTGATGCGCAGCCACTGTGGATCAGGCCCAAAGATAGGCCTGGCAAGAGAGATAGCTGTCAGCGGGGCTGTTCTGGATTTCCCAGAAGAACCAATGGCTGCCTAGGAGGTGGAGCTTTTTACATTGACTGGCATAGAAACTGACCAATCAGAACCTAATCTGGGTGAACTGCAAAGGCAGAACCTAAGGTGGGGGCTGAGGAGGGGTTTTAAGGGCAATAGCTGTTTGGTGTAAGGCAGCAGTTCTCAACCTGTGGGTCGCAACCCCTTTGGCGGTCAAACAACCCTTTCACAGGGGTCGCCTAAGACCATCCTGCATATCAGATATTTATATTACGATTCATAACGGTAACAACATTACAGCTATGAAGTAGCAACGAAAATAATTTTATGTTTGGGTCACAACATGAGGAACTGTATTTGAAGGGCCAGAAGGTTGAGAACTGGTGTAAGGTGTAAGAAAGCGGTTCAATTTTTTAATGACCGCTTTGGCAGTATAGTGCATATGCCTGGCTATCAGTCCAGATATAGGGATTATGTACTTTTGTTTGCCAAGAGCATCTCCTCCTGCTGAAAAAGGCTTTTCCCCCCCATTAAAGCAATCCTATCCTATATAATCTATACTAATAAAAGGGTAATATGCTAATTAGACTGGTTCAACCGGCCATCTTCTGAACGTCCAACCTCCCTCCAGACAAAGCCAAGGTGGTGGGGGCTGAGGCAGAGGCAGTTAGGGGCGATCAGGACAGCAGGGGAGGGCAGTTGGGGGTGAGACCAGGCCAGCAGGGGGTTAGGGGCAATCAGGCCAGCGGGAGAGGGCAGTTGGGGATGACCAGGATGGCAGTTGGGGATGACCAGGCCAGCAGAGGAGGGCAGTTGGGGGCGAGATCAGGCCTGCAGGGGAGGGCCAATGGGGGCAAGATCAGGCCAGCAGAGGAGGGCCGTTGGGGATGACCAGTCTGGCAGGGGAAGGCCGTTGGGGGCG
>NW_005361351.1:474527-476732 GCF_000412655.1 Myotis brandtii
AGGGAGGGGGCAGTTGGGAGCAACCAGGCTGGCAGGGGAGAGCAGTGAGGAGTGATCAGGCCGGCAGGGGAGCAGTTAGGGGCGATCCAGCAGTCAGGCAGAGGCAGTTAGAGGCAACCAGGCAGGCAGGCAGAGAGGTTAGGGATGATCAGGCAGGCAGGCAGAGTGGTTAGGGGCGATCAGGCGGGCAGGCAGTTGAGTGGCTAGGAGCCAACAGTCCCAGATTGTGAGGGGGATGTCTGACTTCCGGTTTAGGCCCAATCCCACAGGGGTCCCCAATTGGAGAGGGTGCAGGTTGGGCTGAGGGAACCCCCCCCTTGCATGAATTTCATGCCCAGGGCCTCTAGTATATACATAATTTTCCTATAAACACCAACTCCAAAAATAAACAAAAACCTAACAGTCTAGTGGCACAAAATACTGAATTTTAGTTAGTGCTACTACTGGTAAACTCTGGGAACCAGTTCACTGGTTATCAACACCTGTGATGTTGCCCAGTTCATATTTTCTGTTTGTTCTCTCAGTTTTTCTCACGATGACCCTATGGGACTGATAGGAAAGCTGAGACTTATGGAAGGTAAGGCATCTGGACAAATGGACCATGGCTAATCCAGTGTCCAGGAGTTTAACCCAAGTCTCTGAAACCCAAGTTCTTTCCTTTTCCTAACACTCTCTCTCTTACTTGGGCCAATGTGAAACTCTCTTATGTTGTTAAAGGACAATCAGAGAAGAAAAACATTACAAGTGTTTACTGTCTACCTTACTCCTCAGTTCTCTCATTTACAATACCTAGCACAATGGCAAAAATTCAATAAAGAGCAGTTGACCTGTGAATATACTAAAACTCATTAAACTGTCTACTTTAAATGGATGGATGGTAGGGTTGTGAATCACATCTCAAAAAGCTATAGTATATGAATAAAAACTTTAAGACTAGGCGGTGCCTTTTTCTTCTTCTAGAAGAATCCTTCCAAGAAGCCACACCATCCAACAAGAAGCAAGGCATCCCAAGGAAGAATCCCAACTCAACTATTAAAGAGGATCCTCAGTGTGACCAGCCTTACCAACTCTGAAGTGGGGCAGCTGTGCAAGGTTGTGCCTGGCGCAAGGCACTTTCACAAAATCATCCAAAACATGAACGGTATCAAATTCCAAGCCTTTGGCTTTGTGTACAGTACCCAAAATGTACTCTGGAATAAAAATACACCATAGCATTAGAAGGGGGCTAGATATGAAGAGAAACAAGAAGGGAGGGGGGAAATATACTCTTCCTACTATACCCTTAAAACTCTAACTTTGGTCCACCCAGTGTTGCTCAATGGTTAGCGTTGACCTATGAACCAGGAGGTCACAATTCAATTCCCGGGCAGGGCACATGCCTGTGTTTCAGGCTCGATCCCCATTGTGGGGTGTGCAGGAGGCAGCCAATCAATCATTCTCTCTCACTGTTTCTATCTCTCTCTCCCTCTCCCTTCCTGTCTGAAATCAATAAAAATATATTTTAAAAAAAAACAAAGAAAAAAAAGCAACCTCTAATTTTGCCTTCCTCTCTCTCTAAAATCAATAAAAACATTTTTTAAAACTCTAACTTTATTTTCCTGCCTGTGTGAAGTTTGTGAGAAAAGAGGGAAAGAGGAAAATACAGTCAGAAAAAAAAAAGAGAGCAAAAAAGAATAAAGAGATGAGGGGAAAAGCAGAAAATTCGTTGCAGGTAAGTCAGTGCATTTTAGAATCACATTCCAAAGTTCACAGTGACTCGCCCACCACCTATGTTTCACACACACAGGAACAGAGGCCCAGAAGAAGGATGAATGGCTTACCCAAGGTCATACAGCAGCAGAATTAGGACTAGAAAGTCCCATTCTACTGGCTTAGAGGCAAAACAGAAGCCAAAGCAACTGTAAGGAAGAATGGAAGGGAAAAAAACCAAGATGGCGGCATAGGTAAACACCGGAGATTGCTGCCTCGCACAACCACTTCAAGAATACAACTAAAAGACTGAATGGACATCATCTAAAACCACAGGAAGGCTGGCTGAGTGGAAATTCTATAAATAGAAGGAAAGAGAAAAGCATACCGAGACTCAGAGGAGGTTCGGTGCGGAAGTACAGAGGTACAGAGGTGCATGCAGAGAGGGCTGGCGGCTGAGGACACGGTTGTCTCTTTCAATCGGGAGGGAGTCTCAAGCTCTGAGCTCCAGTTCCG
>NW_005361351.1:478670-480951 GCF_000412655.1 Myotis brandtii
GGGGGGGGGGGTGGGGGGAGGGGGTGGGGTGGGAACCAGGTGGAGGGGAGCTATGGGGGGAAAAAAGAAAAGAGAAACAACTATAATAATCTGAACAATAAAGATTTAATTATTTTTAAAAAAAAAGAAAAAAGAATGGAAGCTCTGTTTCCTTCTCTCAGGCAATGCCAGGAACACAACAAAGCAGCCCTTGGTCACACATGATACTCACACAGGCAAGAAGCATCGGAAGACCTGAGACACCTGAGAGTAGCATCTGTTCCTCCTACTGGTGGGAAGTGAAGAACTAAGTCTTTTCCTTACCTGCAAAGTCCAAGTCTTCTATGTGGCATTTTCCTATCCTTTCCACCAGTTCTGGAATCCTGATGTTATACTTTTCAACAACAGCAATCTTTGCTTCAAGCTCCTTATCCTCGGCTGCGGTCACATACCTCTTGAAGCCACTAAAGCCTTCTTTGTGCACCCATCTTCTAATAAACCTGTCTTTAATAAGGAGGTTTCCTAAGGAGAATACAGACACAGGTTAATGTGATACAGGCTGCACTGACATATAATGGCAGCAGCTACACATTCCTAACCAATAGCATAAGTGAATGGTCTTAAGGCTGGGAGATCCAGGTTCTAGTCCTGACTACATCACTAACCTAATGTGTGTTCCTGGGCAAGTCAGTGAAATGACCTGTGCTTTAGCCTCTCCATCTCTAAACTGAGGGCCAAAAGCCCTACCCTTGAGATCCTTACCTACTTCACAGGGATTTGAAATAGCACAGTAATGAAAAGAAAAGTGCCATAGAAATGTTAGCAATGATCATTTGGGGCACATGCAGAAGTTTCAATGGTAAGGTTGCCCAGGCAGACAGAAAAGTTGATGAGGGAAGACAGCCTAAGGGACCAACAATAGAAATAAATTTAGGACTCCTGAGAGAAGGATATGGAAAAAGTTATCAGTACCTCTGAAAACAGGAGGCCTAAGGGATCCCAGTCTTGATGGGAAAAGAGCAACACTAGTTCCACCCTTCTCCAGAATTTAAAAACTCTGGCTCAGAATATGCCCGTCCTTCTCCCATCCCTTGTCACTGCAGTGCTTCTATCCACTGCACCATGGCCAGGAGGGTACTCACGTTTCTTCCGTTCTTCCTCTGGCTGAAGAAGGATCCAAATATCAATGATTCTGTCCAATCCAAATGATTTAATCCCCTGAAAAAGTTTTTTTTGGTGGGATTTTTGGGGTTTTTTGTTGTTTTGTTTTGTTTTTCTCTTAACAAAACAAAAGTAAACCAACTGTAGAGATGTGAGTATGAAATCAGATGGTTTCTCAGAAACAGATCTCAAATTGTACCCAAAGTATAAGAACAGTAAGCAGGAAACTTTATCAAGTGTAAAAGCCCGGGACTATAATGCAGCCTGAAAATTCAGGATTATCAAATGCTAAGTTTTAGCTGCTACCTCAAATTCTTCCTGTTTTAAAAAAGGCAAGAACTAGCTGCACCTTTTCTTGTAAAAAAAAAAAAAAAAGAACAATTTAAATTATCTACCTTTCAGGAATATAAAAAAAGGTTGCAATGAAGAATACTTGAATACAAAGTATGGGCTATGAATACTTACCATTATTTCTTTTGAGGAAAGAACTAGAGACTATCTATAGATCCAGATTATTATGTTTTAAAAGGCTATCAGCTCCTGGAGGAGAGGGTCTGACTGTGTCACAGTTCAGACCAATTCTACTTAGAAGCATGTACTGAGCACTGGCTGGGGGGCCCAGCATTTTCACAGCATCAGGCCCCAGTACAGAAGACATATGTGTCAAAGGCTCCACACTCCAAGGATTTATCATCATTTGGGAAGGGACACATACACATTAACATAGAACAGAGACCAAAATAAGACAGTATGAATCATAATTAGAAACCAGATGTGATCATGTGTAATGACACATGCTACAGGTGATGAGCAGATACAGAGAGGGGAAGAGAGCAACTTACTTTATATCATGCCCAGCATAGATGGTACTCCCCAAGAACTACTGGTATTTTCTTCTAATAAGAAAAATAGCTAAATTATGCTATATCCACTATATGAAATGTTGTAATGACATTATAGTAGCAACATGAAAGAAATGCTTATGTGTTGAGTTAAAACAGCATACTTTTGCTCTCTGCTTCCTGTCGCTGCGTTGACAAGGTGGGGGAGCCGAGCTAGCTCGAATAAAGACTCTTATGCTTTTGCATCGGACTGGCTCCCTGATGTGGGTTCTTGGGGATCCTGAAATCTGGGCATAACA
>NW_005361351.1:485304-488912 GCF_000412655.1 Myotis brandtii
GGCAGAAGGGAGGGGAGTAAGAGATCAACCGAAGGACTTGTATGCATGCATATAAGCATAACTAATGGACATAAGACTCTGGGGGGTAAGGGAGGGAAGGGGATTGTCAAGGGTCGGGGGGGGGGGAAGGACACATATGTAATACCCTTTGTAATACTTATTACAATATTTTTTTAAAAAGAATAAAAAAAAAACAGCATACTTTTGAATGTACACTATAATGACAATTATGTAAAAATACACATCTAGAAAGACAAAGACAAATAATTAGCAAAAATGAGAATTATATGGAATACTGAGATTAAGGCTGAATTTTTTCCTATAACTTAGTTATAAAATCTTTATAAATAAGAAAGAGAAGTGAGAACATCTTGGTGATTATGATTCACTCAATATTTACTGAGTGGCTACACATAGTAGGCCCTTGAAAATATTTTTTCATAAATAAATGAGCAAATTTCTTTTAGTCACATAACTTTAGTCAAAGAGTTAAAAATGCCATATAAATGTCACCGAACCCTAACTTCCCCATGAAACAGGTAAAGAAAAAGCATTATTTTTATCTTAGAGAAGGAGAGAATGAGGCACACAGAAGTTGTGACTTGCCACAAGCCACACAAAGTTAGTGACAGAACCAGAGCTAGAACTAGGTATTCACTTTCTATCCACTGGAGCCCACTAGCCTGTCCCAGCCGTGTTGTCACCATACCCGTTCTTACACTAATGAACAACACACATGAAACATTCGCAGGTAGCCAGCAGCCTCATTTGCACAACCAAAGGTGAGAAGGGCATTTGTTTTTTTAAATAGTAGGAGATCCTCAGTTCTTTTTAGGATCTGACTGTACAGGAATACTTGGCTAGCATAATCAGAGTAGTCAGGGAGAAAGACTTCAGTCACAGTGCAGATGGTGAAAACTGTCAAAAACCCAAATGCTTGCTTGCATAATAATCCTAACTAAATTGAACATTTCCATTGGCTATATTTGTCTGCAATGTTTCTGTGCATGAAGCAGTCAACAGAAATTTACTCTTACCCCAATCAAATGTATCCTTGCAGGTACTTCTCCATCAGTCACCCGTACAGCCTCATCAAACACATTGGCATTGGTCCGGGACAGCAGGGCCACCTGCCCCTTTGTATCACCTCTAATGTCACCTTTTGGGAGACAGCACAAACTTTACAGCAAATCCAAATAAAGAGGGAAACTGATTTTTGTAGCAAATAAAATAAAAATAACTGAAAACCTTACTCTGATGGCTTCCTCCAACCAAAGTCTTTTTCCTTACTCTCTTGCAGACATCCAAGATAGTAGCTCCCACATAAGCTATTTCCACACCAAATCTAAAACTCTGTTGGAAAACAGCAACAAAAAAAAAAAAGAGAGAGAGAGAGAGAGAGAGAGAGAGAGTTAGCAACTTCTCCCTGAAGTATGTTAGCATATTTCCATCATTATCAAGTCTTGGCCTTGCCAAAGTGATCATTCTGGCTCACCTTACCTGGAGAGCATATTTGGAAATTCCGTACTGTTAACCCACTTGTTAGTTAACAAACTGAATAGGAGCTTGACAAAGAACCACTGACTTTATTTCTAAGTTTTCAGAATAGCATTTTCTATCTTGAAACTTTAGTTGCCTTTTTTTCCCTTCTTGTCCCCAAATCCAAATCCTGATAATTCGTCCACCATATTTTCTATAATATATTTCTTACCACTGCTGCCAGGTCAGCTCCAAAACTCAAACTTCATGCCTTACTTACTTGGTCTCTTTCCCTCTAGTTTCCTCCCACTGCCGATGCCTCTCTATACCTCTGTCAGATCAATCTTCCCCAGAATAGTCCTCAAGCCATGCACTTGCTAAAAAAAAAAAAAAAAAAAGGAAGAGCAGCTTGGCTGGTATGTATGGCTCAGTAGTTGAGCGTCAACCCATGAATCAGGAGGTCACGGTTTGGTTTGATTCCAGGTCAGGGCACATGCCCAGGGTTGTGGGCTCAATCCCCAGTAGGGGTGTACAGGAAGCAGTTGATCAATGATTTTCTCTCATCATTGATATTTCTATCTCTCTCTTTATCTCTCTGAAATTAATAAAAACATATTTTAAGCAATTTTTTAGAAAAGGAAGAATAATACAGGAAGAACAGGTGATGCATACATTTTAAAGGTTCATCACAGCCTAAACAGCCTATTTCCTTCTATTCCCAAAACCAATGGCAAATTTTTCTTTTAAGCAACCTTTACCCTTCTTTCAAAATCAAATCTAACAAGTATAAATTATACAAAAGATTAAGGGAGGGGGGAAGGGAGAGTTTCTCTCCTTGCCTTAGAAACTTTCTCAACATTAATTTAAATCATTGCCCTACATAACCAGCCACAAGTATAATCATTATTCCCTGAGCATTACCTGAACTCTCCCTGCCCTAGTGCATGGCAAAACAATTACCTGCCCTTCAAAAGTCTGCTTAACACTGCAGCTGGAAAGACACCATTCTTCACCAAACTCATGATATTCATTGCCTTTTTTGTGCATTTCTAACTTATGGTAATAAAGTATCATATACTTTGGTGAACATCAATAATACAGTCTAAGGAAAGTGAGATTTCATTGCTATAGAACTTTCCTGAGTGCATCATAACCTACATTATAAAATAATCAGTCCATACTGATATAAATGAATAAATGGGAGAGAAGACACAAATCCCTCTTGCAGAAGAATTACAAATAATTTATACAGATAGTCCAACACTTATTCCTTGAGTGAGGGCTAAGTATAGTGACTTTCTTCCAAAGTATATAGTATGGAAAGGACAGGGGGCAGGGAAAGAAACCTGACAAACACTACTTCAGCCAGATTATCAAGGTCAACATCAACAGTCGTAAATCATAGTCCCTCAATATTGTCATGAGAGTGACAGTTTTGTTCTGAGATCTTCCTCCCCAACACCCATAACATCAGTCTGATCATGAGAAAAACAGCAGACAAATTCCAATACAGGCATCCTACAAAACACCTGACCAGTACTCTTCAAAACTGTCAAAGTTATCCAAAACAAAAAAAGTCTTCTTAACCAGCCAACAGGTTAAGAAGACATGACAACTGCCATGTTATGAAGGTATGGTAACCTTCATAGGATCCTAGAACAGAAAAGAACATTAGAAAAAAACTAAGGAAATCTGAATAAACTAAGGACTTTATAATAACGCTCCAATACTAGTTCATTAATTGTGGCAAATGCACCACAATTAATGAACTGTTAATAACTAGAGGACGGGTGCACAAATTCGTGCACGGGTGGGGTCCCTTGGACTGGCCAGCAATCCAGGCCAATCAGGGTCATCTCACCCAGTCTCAATCAGGGCTGGCCGGGGAGGAACCGCAGGAGGGCTCCACGGAGTGTCCAGCCCTCTCGCTCAGTCCCCATCAGCCGGACCCCAGCAGCAAGCTAACCTACCAGTTGGAGCATCAGCCCTCTGGTGGTGAGTGCACGTCATAGTGACCGGTCGGACACTTAGCATATTATGCTTTTATTATATAGGACTAGGGGCCCGGTGCACAAAAATTTGTGCACTGGGGAGGGGGTTCCCTCAGCCCAGCTTGCCCCCTATCACAT
>NW_005361351.1:489615-493454 GCF_000412655.1 Myotis brandtii
GGAATGTTGGAGTCTGCAGCAAGCAAGCCTCGTGCTCGCTTCAGTGCCTGGCTGCCGGCCGCCATCTTGGTTGTCAGTTAATTTGCATATACTCACTGATTAGCCAATGAAAAGGGTAGCGGTCGTACGCTAATTACCATGTTTCTCTTTTATTAGTGTAGATAGGGTAAACTGAATGCATGGCATATGGGAAATTTCTGTACTACTATCTCAATTCTTCTGTAAATCTGAAAATGTCTATTAAAAAATGTTACTCTGAGTTGACATTATCCTAAATCACCCTAGAATACAACAGGAACTCAAAAGAATAAAGTCACAGAGAAGGTTGCAGGATTCTATAACAGAACAAAACAGTTCAGATTATTCTTGAATAGTTGGCACATCTCATAGCCTCTAACTGGAAGTGTTTCTTAAAAACAGTGGTTCTTGCACCTCTTTACCCTTTTAAAAATTGCTGAGGCTCTGAAGGAGCTTTTATTTATGAGTTGTATCTAACTATGTTACCACATTAGAAACTTTGATTCATTCAAAACAATAATAATAAACCCAATTGCATAATGACATAAAGAACATACTTTTAAAATATATTTTCTAAAACAAAAAACATTTAGCAGGAAGAAAAAGTGTCTCTGTTTTACATTTTTGCAAATCTCTTTAATGCCAAGCTGAATAGAAGACAGCTGAATTCTCAGTTCTATCTACATTCTATCTGTGGTGACATGTTGTTTTGGTTGAAAGATAAAGAAAATTCAGCCTTACACACATGCATATTGAAAAGGGGAGGGGAGTTTAGTAACCTTTTTGGACAATCAAGGACACCATGGGTTGTCATGCTCATAGTGGCAGACATCAAAATTTAGATTTCAGCCGAAACCGGTTTGGCTCAGTGGATAGAGCATCGGCTTGCGGACTGAAAGGTCCCAGGTTCAATTCCGGTCAAGGGCATGTACCTGGGTTGCGGGCACATCCCCAGTAGGAGATGTGCAGGAGGCAGCTGATCGATGTTTCTCTCTCATCGATGTTTCTAACTCTCTATCTCTCTCCCTTCCTCTCTGTAAAAAGTCAATAAAATATATTTTTTTAAAAAAATTTAGATTTCACTTGAAAACAAAGATTTTCCCCCGCTTTTATCACTTGCTCCTGGTCCCCCACTTGGCAACAAGTCACAGCTCATTTCATTCATTTTAGAGAAAATGCTAAAAACCCAAATCTGAATAATCAGAGTTGGTCGGTCAGCTGTTCTTTCAATGACAAATGGTACTATAAGAAAACAGCTGCCAGTGTAGCTCACAACTCAATCACAAAAGTGCTCTTCATTAGACAACCAACATACTTCAGTGGGCAGAAGTACTTTATTCATAACTCCCACTTCATCACATTAAAAAGATGTATGTCCTCAAGGGACAGCAGTTAATAAAATTAATCATTTTTTCTGTATCAAGTACATTTTTAAGAGAACTATTTTGTTTTGGGTTTTTAGGGGGGTGGGGGGGAGTTCTTGTTGCTTTTTGTTTTTAAACTCTGTAAGTGCACTGAAGTAAAGAATACAATGACTGCTAGTACTGTTCGATGCCAACGCCTCAGTCCATGAGAAGGCACTAGCAGTTTCACCCACCATTGCTCTGCATCATCAGTTCAAATGTTAACATAATGAAAAAAGCAAATTACTATTATAAAAACCATTGGGTTTTGCAGATACCCTGAGAACCACAGCGAACCACTGCTTAGAAGCAAGGAGTGGCTACATACTGTGAGACTGACACAAAACCTGGCACAGGTCCTAGCACATAGTAACCACTGAAAAACAAGGATAGTGAACCACAACGCTTGTTTATGTGCTTCAGGAGCAAAGAGAGCTCTTACCTGTGTGAGATAGAAGACATGGGTGTGAGGGACTGTAAACAGAGCGTTGACTGCACCACGGAAGGTATAGATCTGCTGGTGAGGGTCCCCTACAAAGATCTTCCCACATGGCTGAGACAGAACTATATTCATGATAGCTGCAAACAATAAGAGGGAACGAAAGAATCTCAAAGAAAGCCAACCCACATCACAAAAAGAAACCACACTTCAGATAAAAAGGGATGAAAATGCTTTCATAAAACTGAGCCAGGGCGCACTGCACCACAGAGTTGTCTTGTCCTGTAGTACAGGCACACTCAGTCCAAAAAAATGACTTCATAACAGACAAAAGAGTTTCCAATCCTAGGAATGTAGATTACTTTCAGTCCTGAACACATTTTTGTATATAAAAAATCACACAGGCAAATATAAAATGAGGTAAATTATATTGTCTCACTAATATTATAACTTAAGGACTCAAAATAACCTACAAAATCACACTGCCTATTTTCCACTAGAGGCCCGGTACACGAATTCGTGCACAGGTGAGGTCCCTCAGGGTGGCCTACGGATATCAGGCCCCAGCTCACGCCCCCAGCCTCGAAGCCCTGCCTGGAACCCTGCCTTGGCATGGCACCGCCCCCTCACCTGCTCCACCATCCCCGCTGTGGGGTGATCGATGGGGGCCGGGTCCCCTGCTTGGCTCCCTCAGCGCCTGGGAGCTGAGCAGCGGCCCCGTCCCCCACCGCTGTCGCTGGTCACCATGTGCAGGGCAATTGGTCAGGGCTGGGGCCCCCCACCTGGCTCCCTCAGTGCCTGGGAGCCGGGTGGCAGCCCCGCTCCCCACCGCCATGGCTGGTCACCATCTGCAGGGCAATTGGGCCCCTGCTCACACCCACATTGGCCTGGCACCGCCTGCTCACCGGTTCTATCATCCCGCCACAGTCCCGCTCTTGTCGGGGCCCATCTGGGCTGGCAGCACCTTCACAGCCACCCGCTGCCAGCACTGCGTCGCTGACACCCGCCCCCTGGTGGTCAGTACACATCATAGCAAGCAGTCGAACTCTTGGTCTCCCAGTCAAACTCCCGATCAAATGACCGCCCAAGGGGACAATTTGCATATTAGGCTTTTATTATATAGGACTAGAGACCTGGTGCACGAAACTCATGCCCGGGGGGGATGTCCCTCAGCCCAGCCTGCACCCTCTCCAATCTGGAACCCCTGTGGGGATCGGGCCTAAACGGGCAGTTGGACATCCCTCTCACAGTCCAGGACTGCTGGCTCCCAACCGCCTGCCTGCCTGCCTGATTGCCCCTAAATGCTTCTGCCTGCCAGCCTGATCACCCCCTAACCACTCTCCTGCCAGCCTGATCAATGCCTAACTGCTCCCCTGCTGGCCCCGTCACCCCTAACTGCCCTCCTTTGCCAGTCTGATCGCCCCGAACTGCCCTCCCCTGCAGGCCTGGTCGCCCCTAACTCCCCTCCCCTGCCAGTCCAGTCACCCCTAACTGCCCTCCCCTGCTGGCCTGGTCGCCCCTAACTGCCCTCCCCTGCTGGCCTAATCACCCACAACTGCTATCCCCTGCCAGCCATCTTTGACCACATGGGGCGGCCATCTTGTGTGTTGGAGTGATGGTCAATTTGCATATTACTCTTTTATTAGATAGGATTAGCCACCTGAAAAGTATACAACACAAATTGTTTACTCTAAATTAACCATCTTTTCCCACTCAGCATGAGTCTGGGTCTCTATCATCTGATGACCTGTGCCTTTAGCAAAACATTTAGAGGAAAATTAATCTGCCTTGGGTGGGGGAAAGGACAACTGCTGAAATCCAAAATCAAATAATAAAGGCTTTCTGAATAACTAAATATCACTTGCTCCTCTTCTTTAGGACAAATGAGAATAATCAATTTATTTCACATACATGTCCTCTTATATAATCACTAGAGGCTCGGTGCACAAAAATTTGTGCACTCGGGGGGAAGGGGGGGG
>NW_005361351.1:493512-493806 GCF_000412655.1 Myotis brandtii
GTGGCAGAGGGCACGCCCAATCCCTAGGTGCAGCCCCTGGTCGGGCTCAGAGCAGCAGGGCCGGGGGAGTTGGGGCGCTGCCCCCGTCATGCACAGAGCAGGGCGGATTGGGAGGTTGCGATGCCACCTCAAGTCACGCTCAGCAGGCAGCCGATTGGGGGGTTGGGGCGTTGCCCCCTGTCATGCACAGAGCAGGGCCTATCAGGGGGGTTGGGGCTCCATACCCTGTCACACACAGAGCAGGGCCGATCAGGGGGTTGAGGAGCTCCCCCCTGTCACGCACAGAGCAGGGCC
>NW_005361351.1:494963-497235 GCF_000412655.1 Myotis brandtii
TCCTCCGTCACTGAAGCAAGCAAGCCTCCTGTTAGCTTTAAGCTGCCTGGCTGCTGGCCGCCATCTTGGCTGGCAGTTAATTTGCATATCTCCCTGATTAGCCAATGGGAAGGGTAGCGGCCGTACGGCTAATTACCATGTTTCTCTTTTATTAGATAGGATAACATTGTTTCTAAGTATTTGAGACTACTGATGTACAGAATAGTTTATTACCTGGGGTACAGTCCTGGGCCTCATCCACAAAGATGGCATCAAAAGAGGCAAGCAAAGGCTTGCTCAACTGCCAGAGTTTCAAGTAGCCTAAAAGAAGGGAGTAGCAACAGTCAGAATTCATAACTAAAGCAGTTACATTGAACAGCAAGATTTGGAAACTTGCATACCATCATGAGTCATTTGGTAAGCCTCTTCTTTGCATTCCCCCAGGTTCCGCATGTTGTCCCAAAGGCGGCTTGCTTCAAGAACACTGTTCTAGAAAACAAGTAATTGGTAACTCCTAAGACCCTGGAAAAGACAGCACCCTGAAATCACACTTTCATTTCCACATAAGGAGCAGAGATCAGAATAAAGGCACCATCCCAGCTCGGTGAGTGGCAGTCACTTCCCTAACCTCCTTCCAGCTCCACGACAGCCCAGTGACAGAACATTGCTCAGACAACACAAAATCTGGTGGACTAGAAAAACCTAGATCATGTCTCTAGATTTATGACTAACAATCCTATATAATAAAAGCCTAGGTGGCGTCACGCCCTCGCGTGACGTCGTCACAAGATGGCCACCACAAAATGGCTGCATGCACAGTGGAGGCAGGGCCCAGTGGTCACTCTGCATGGTGAGGCCTGGGGGTCCCATGGCTCTACATGGCGCGGAGGAGGTCGGTGCCGGTGTCTCAGCCACCTGGAGGCGGGTCCCAGCAAAGGAGGCAGGTCACGGCAGGGGAGGGCAGTTGTGGGTGATCAAGTCAGCTGGGGAGGGCAGTTGGGGGCCATCAGGCCGGCAGGGGAGCAGTTAGGGGGTGATCAGGCTGGCAGGCAGAAGCAGTTAGGGGCAATCAGGCAGGCAGGCAGGTGCGCAGTTAGGAGCCAGCAGTCCTGGATTGTGAGAGGGATGTCCGACTGCCGATCGGGCCTAAACCAGCAGTCGGAGATCCCCCGAGGGGTCCCAGATTAGAGAGGGTGCGGGGTGGGTTGAGGGACACCCCCCCACCCTGTGCACAAATTTTGTGCACCGGGCCCCTAGTTAATTCATAAAAAGAATGGCAAATGATTGAAAAAAAACATGTTAAAAATTAGAAAAGAGATTCCCAATCTTTAGATTCATCCAGCAGCCCCAGTGACAAACTCCTATAAATCCTGGGTCGGTGCCTCATTTTCTAAATTGGAAAACGAGTGCGAGAACTAAGTGAGATATCCATGAGTATTCTTCACAAACAAAACACTTTGTAACTCCCAGCTATCACGATTAGCTTATAGTCTCACCCTCCACCATTACTTCCTGCCAGCAATTATGAAAAAATGAAAGACAAATATAACACTGTATCATGTCAACTCTTCTCATTTACCACCAGATCCCTAATACTAACAATATTTCAATACTCACCAGTTTTTCACTCTGTTCAACCATGACCCTCTGTCCGTGGCTGTCCTTACACCAAATAGGTACATGGTCAATAGTCAGCTCATCATCAGCTGAGGCAAAGAAGTTTTCTAAAGTCTTACACACTAGCTTGGCCCTTATGAATCCACCTTTCCCTTCAGCAAGGACAGAATTGACCATGAAGGGTGTTAACTTGAAGAGATTCAATTTCTTCTTTGACTGGTACCTGTAATACATATCCCAAATGAACAGTATTTGGCTTTACAGGCAATGCCAAAAAAATGTGTCCCCCCACTCCCAATCCCCTTCTTCAAAATGACACCACAAGGTCACTCTCAGTATCACATATACATGAGGGGGAAAAAGCCAGAGAAGTTAAACCAGGTCCATGTATGATTTGAAATGGCTTCATTAGGCTTCCAGGAATCTACACTAATAAAAGAGAAACATGGTAATTAGCGTACGACCGCTACCCTTCCCATTGGCTAATCAGCATATCCTTATGCAAATTAACTGCCAGCCAAGATGGCGGCCGGCAGCCAGGCAGCTGGAAGCGAACATGAGGCTTGCTTGCTCCAGTGACTGCAGACTCCAACGTTCCCCGCCTCACTTGCCGGCCTCTGAGTTGCAACTCTAAGCAACTATGTACTATGTTGCAAATGTAGAAGCTAAACAAAAC
>NW_005361351.1:498587-500791 GCF_000412655.1 Myotis brandtii
AAATTTTTGTGCACCGGGCCTCTAGTTCACATATATTAACCCAGAAGATGAAGTAGCTCATGGCAGATACTACTACTTTAAGATGCAGACCAAACTCCAAGAGGCCCCTAAGTAGGGAAACTCAAAGTTCCTTGAAGCCTTCATATCCAAGGGAATGCTGATTCAGAGGCCTCAAGAGACCTGGGCCAACTGCACCTCAGCTTAGTCTTCTACCTCTTGCCCAGTTCCAAGGAAACCCTAAAACTGACCAATCATACTGCTAATATTCTGAACTCTAGACAAGTCATCCTGACTTTCTGTGCTTCAGTTCCAGAGAAATGAGAGCAATCCTTAGACATTACTTGTAAACAGTGGGGCAATCCTTAGACATTACTTGTAAACAGTGTATTTTTATCAGGTAAAAGTATAAATCACTACATCTATCTTTCTATTTCCTGTCTATAAATGGAGATAAAAGCATTCAATTTTCTTAGTGCCATTATGGTGTAAGTCCATATGTGATCATGATAATTGCAACATGAAAACAGTAATTAGACATAATAATAATGGTGGCAACACAATACTTACTGCCGCCCAACCTGTCTATACGCCATGGAGTGAAAGGTTTTGCAGGTGACATTGCTGGGGAAGACTCGCTCGGCCTGCTTTGCGATGCTCTTGTTAAATGTTACATAAAGAAACTTGCTCCCAGACCACTTTTCAGCATACTTGACCAAGGTAGATGTCTTCCCAGTGCCTAGGGAAGCCAAAAGGAAAGGAAATGACCCTCTGTCCAGAAAAAAATGTTCCAAAGAATGCCTTAATCAAGTTTTATCCACATTTATCTCGCCTCTTGCTTAAGACTAGACAGTGACAAGTTTTCCAATACTGATAAAAATAAACAACGGTATAGTGAAAAGAACAGCAGATTCTAAGCCAGATTAACCTGTGTTGGAATCATGGCTCTGTTAGTTGAGTAGCGAAGTGCAAGCCACTTGGTCTCAATGAACTTCAGTGTGCTTCTCAGCCATGAATGAGTAACAGTAGAGTCAGGCAGGATAAAGATAATCAAAATAACAGCAGAATGCAATAAATGGTAACTATGCCTGGCCTAGGACTCATTAATGCTTCAATGGCAAGAGCATATAAATGAGATTCATTCTGAACTCTCTTGTCTGCCCTACCTCTCTACCAGTCATTCAATCATTCAGTTAGTCAACTGTCATTCATTTAAAAAGTATTTATTTGAGTAGAGTACCTACTATATGTTCATTTACAGTTATATGCTAAGTACTAGGAATACATTAAAAAACATGAAGCAAGGTTCCTACAATATAATCTAGTTGGAAATAAAATACCAATACAGTTGAAACAATTAGAACAAAACAAGAGTATAATGATAACACAGTAAAGTGAAAAAGAATATGGATTTGGAAACAAAATAAATCTCACCTGTCAAAAAAGAAAAGAAAAATAGTACCCCATTTCCAACCTTATAGGGCTATTTTGAAGATGAATGACACAGTGTAGTATTTATAAAGTGTGCGTGTTGGCTATTCCTACTATATAATCAGGTACCAAACAGTTAATAAGTATAATTAGCTATAGGTAAGAGTTCAGAGATCATATAGGACTCAAATGACTAAAGAAGCCTCCATTAAGAAGAATCAGAAATGATGGGAGTCAATACAGCAAAGAATAAGGGGAGGGAGGGGGTGAAGGCAAGGAAGAGGAAAAGGGCTGGTTTTTAGAAAGAGATGCAGCTTTTACTAGGTGTACCGGTTAATAATGCGGATTTTTTTCAATAGACGAAGTTACACATATGTTGATATATATGTGATTTGATATGTATGCTATTTTGTTGTATTGACAACAAGCTTCAAAACTTCATATGTCAAATTTTCTAAAGGTGTTAACATCATAGATATTTTTACGCTAAAATGTCAAATTTTGTGCCAAAAAAGAGCATTTGTGGGAAGTTTTAATTCATTACTTTATTTTGAAGAAAAGTACTGCTGAAAGTTATCGTATACTTTGGGAAGCTTATGGTGAACACTAGTGGCCCAGTGCACAAAATTTGCGCATGGGGATGGGTTGTCCCTCAGCCCGGCCTGCACCCTCTCCAATCTGGGACATCCCTCTCACAATCCGGGACCACTGGCTCCTAACCGCTCACCTGCCTGCCTGCCTGATTGCCCCTAACCACTCTGCCTGCTGGCCTGCTA
>NW_005361351.1:500957-502233 GCF_000412655.1 Myotis brandtii
GACCCTTTCACCGGGGTCGCCTAAGACCATCCTGCATATCAGATATTTACATTATGATTCATAACAGTAGCAACATTACAGTTATGAAGTAGCAACGAAAATAATTTTATGGTTGGGGGTCACAACATGAGGAACTGTATTTAAAGGGCCAGAAGGTTGAGAACCACTGTCTAAGGCAGTGATGGCGAACCTATGACACGCTTGTCAGAGGTGACACGCGAACTCATTTTTTTTGGTTGATTTTTCTTTGTTAAATGGCATTTAAATATATAAAATAAATATCAAAAATATAAGTCTTTGTTTTACTATGGTTGCAAATATCAAAAAATTTCTATATGTGACACGGCACCAGAGTTAAGTTAGGGTTTTTCAAAATGCTGACATGCCGAGCTCAAAAGGTTCGCCATCACTGGTATAGAAGATAGAGGCCTGTTGCACGAGTGGGAGCAGGCTGGCCAAGCCCCCATTGGGGTGGGGGTCCCTGCTGCGGGGCATGGCCAGCATGGGTAAGGGGCTGAAGGCCATTTGCAGGCTGACCACACCCCCATCAAGGTGAGGGTCCCCACTGAGGGGCGTGGCTGGCCTGGGCGAGGGGCTGATGGCTGTTTGCAAGCTGGCCACGCCCCCATCAGGGTGAGGATCCCCACTGGGGAGCATGGCCAGTGTGAACGAGGGGCTGAGGGCCGTTTGCAGGCTGGCCACACCCCCATATCGGGGTGGGGGTTCCCTACTGGGGGGCGTGACAAGCCTGGTGAGTGGCTGAGGGCCGTTTTCAGGCTGGCCACCCCCCCTTCAGGGTGGGGGTCCCAGCTGGGGGGCATGGACGGTCTGGGCTAGGGGCTGAGGGCTGTTTGCAGGCTGGCCACACCCCCATATCGGGGTGGGGGTTCCCTACTGGGGGGTGTGGCAAGCCTGGTGAGTGGCTGAGGGCCGTTTTCAGGCTGGCCACACCCCCTTCAGGGTGAGGGTCCCGGCTGGGGGGCATGGCCGGCCTGGGCGAGGGGCTGAGGGCCATTTGGGGGTGGTTTGCAGGCTGGCCAACTCCCCAGCTTTGTCTGGAAGGTCTCCAGGTCTAATTAGCATATTACTCTTTTATTAGTATAGATGCTCCATCTCAAGATATTTGTGAATGCTGGTTTAAACACTTTAAAAGTGATGATTTTGATGTAAAAGACAAAGAACAGCCCTTATCAGTTTGGCTCAGTGGATAGAGCGTCGGCCTGCGGACTCAAGGGTCCCAGGTTCGATTCCGGTCAAGGGCATGTACCTTGGTTGC
>NW_005361351.1:502554-509072 GCF_000412655.1 Myotis brandtii
TTCTGGGCCTCATCCTCTGGAAATTCTGTTTCTTTGTTATGGGGTGGAGCCACAACATTAGTAACAAAGAAACAGAATTTCCGGAGGATGAGGCCCAGAAATCAGGATTTTAAAAAGATTCCCAGGTGATTCTAATGTGCAGACAAGGTTGAGAACCACTGTTTTAAAGGAAGGAGAATGGGTGCCACATCAACTGAACAAAAGACAAATGGAAAATCAAAAAGTCATCAGTAAAATGTTCTTTCAATGGCACAAAAGTCTTTTTTGCATCAAATTGTGAATGGCAATGAAAAGTGGATTTATTTTGAGAATCCCAAACGCACAAAATCATGGGTTGATCCAGGTCAATCATCAACATCGACTGCAAGGTCAAATTTCTTTGGAAAGAAGACAATGCTCTGCGTTTGGTGGGATCAGGAAGGTGTGGTGTATTATGAGCTTCTAAAACCGGGTGAATCCATTAATACTGGTCACTACTGACAACAAATAATCACAATCTGAACCACTTTGATCGTAAAACGACCAGAATGGGCCAGAAGACACGGCAAATAATTTTGCTTCATGATGACGCACCATCACACACTTCAAAATCTGTTAAAGACACGTTAAAAGATCTTGCCTGGGAAATATTAACCCACCCACTGTATCCACCAGACCTTGCTCCTTCAGATTACCACTTGTTCCGATCGATGGCACATGCACTTTCTGAGCAGCACTTCAAAACGTACGAAGAAATGGAAAATTGGGTCTCTGAATGGTTTACCTCAAAACAAGAAAACCCGTATTATTAACTGGTTAGTAGTACAGATTAATTATTAACTGGTTAATGATGCAGGTTAATTATTAACCAGTTAATAACACGGATTAACTAACTGTTAACCGATTAATAATATGGATTATTAACCAGTTAATGATGAGGATTAACTATTAACCAGTTAAAATGCAGATTAATTATTAACTGGTTAATAATACAGAGTAACTATTAACCGGCTAATAATTCGGATTTTGTAGTCCAAACAAAACACGATAATTTTAAGAGAAACATCAAAAGTGCATTATTCAAAGTAATGTCCACCGCTAGCTACACATTTCCCCATCTTTCAGGTAATTTGTGGATACCGGCCCAATAGAAATTTTCTTGTTTTGAGGCAGACCATTCAGAGACCCAATTTTCCACTTCTTTGTATGTTTTGAAGTACTGCTCAGAAAGTGTGTGTGCCATCGATCGGAACAAGTGGTAATCTGAAGGAGCAATACAACAAAACAGCATAAATATCAAATCGCATATATAGCAACATATGTGTAACTCCATCTATTGAAAAAAATACACATTATTAACCAGTACACCTAGTAATTCTACTTCTATCACTTATTTGTTTATTTAACCTAGGACTAGTAATTTTAATTTATCTGAGCTTCAAATCCTCATCTATAAAACAGAGATAATTAACCAACTTTACAGAATGCTGTTAGGATTATCACAGTGCCAGGCACATGACAGGCATTTAAGAAATGGCTATTGTTGTTTTTAGTAAGATATGTAGGCAGAAAAAAAACGGAAAGAAATTCCAGGTAGGAAAATAGCATGACCAAAGGTTCAGACAAAAGAATCACTAAGTACTTTAAGAAACTGTAAGGGCAATGAGTTGACTGAGGCATGAGAAGAGTTGACAATATATTTAGGAATGTAGGTTAGAACCAAACGGTGGAAGGGCCTTCTAGACTTCACCCAACAGAAATCAGGAGCTACTGAAACTCTGAAAGGAGATTAATGTGACCTGCCAGTCCATAAGCAATCAGTGATTGAGCATATATGATGATAAATGACAGGTTGGATCAATCCCTTTGGTAATTACTCTGCAAACTAATTCCTATGAACTATTTGTCTCACCAGGAATGTGGATGCTCCCCGGTGTGGTAAGAGAAACCAAGATTTACTTGGCAACTGCTTTTTAGATTATTTCATTGAAGTAGTTCAATAACAAATCCAGGTAAAGATACTCTGGCAGGTAATAGGGAAGGGGGATGCAGTGATAAGTCAAGAACCTGACTCTCTATTCCAGTATTGGCGAGCTCCCTTACCTGCAAATGCCATAATTTTTACCACCTGGAGAGGTTCCATCTTATGGTTCAGAATCAGCTGTTGTTCATGTGTAAGTTGGATGGTTGTTTTCCTGCTATAATCATTACAGAAGAGAAATTAGAAAAACACAATGGAATTGAAAAGACCAGGTGATAGACTATCAAAAACCAACAGGCAAATCAGATGAACAAAATTTAACCAAAGAAAAGATCTCCCTTTTGGGGTGATAAAAATGTTCTAAAACTAGATTATGATATTGATTGCACACTCAGTAAAATTACTAAAAATCATTGAATTGTAAAATTAAAATGGGTGAATTTTATGTAAATTATACCTCAATGAAGTTGTTAAAACAAAACACCTCTCCTCCTTAAGTATGAGAAAGAGTCAAGAATGGAAAAACCTCTCTCCCTCTCTCTCTTACTTATCTATATACATACCCTGGCCAAACCGATGTTTCCTCTTTAACTTCTGTGGCCTGAGTACAGGAATTCTCCTGAAGATACAGGCAATAGAAGATGTTGTAATGAATCCTAACAGGGAAAAAGCAGATTTAGAGAATATCAAATTAAGTCATAATCTGTATCTTATTTTTCCTGGGTTGTATTTAGATTCTTTACCATTTCCAAAAAAAATAAAAATAAAAATAAAAAACTACCACCATTTTATGATAAAAAGGAAATAAAAGAATTTAAATATACCTAGAGCTGACCAAAGCCCTCTTTGTGAGCACAGTTCTGGGAAAGACCCTGGCTCCAGAGTGCAATGGCAAAAGGACAGAAACCAGGGCATGCTCTTTGGGAAAAAGGCATTAGCTGCGACCATAGACACAAATAATCACAAAAACAGTATGAATCAGTTGAAAACAAATGTAAATTCCGCTCCTAGTGAGATTCTTGTTCAACATCAATGTAACGTAATCTTATCTTTGTGAGCCTCCATTGCTCCCTGTGAGGTGATATTGGTTTAGACGCATGAAGCACTTTCTATCTTTTAAGGTTCCAAAGGAAGGGTGCTACATGGGTAACAAGATATGATTACCAAGAATTAGAAAACAAAACATCCTCCAAGTAACCAATGAAAATCAAAGACAACACAGTGCACTCAACAGAGGCACTGGACATGGTTAAACATGTCCCATCACAAGTCACTCCAAATCTCTCTTATGTTCACATGAGCCAAACTCATCTCCTTCTATCACCAATTGCCCACCATTTAGTGCATTGCTCCCCATTCCTGGAGTGAGAACAGGTGATCTCCACGCGTCAATCTTTTTGATGAAACAAATACTTTTAATAATACAACATTTCAGTCTCTGGTCACATTAAGATTTCTTTTGCCCTGGATTGTTTAAGTATTTTTTAAGTATGGTATATATTTTTAAAAATAGTTTATTGAGTTTTAGAGAGAGACTAAATAACATTTAGACTAAATAACATTTCAGTCTCTGGTCACATTAAGATTATCGCCCAGGCCCTAGCTGGTTTGGCTCAGTGGATAGAGTGTCGGCCTGCGGACTGAAGGGTCCTGGGTTCCATTTCGGTAAAGAGCACATGCCTGGGTTGCGGGCTCGATCTCCAGTGGAGGGTGTGCAGAAGGCAGCCAACCAATGATTCTCTCTCATCATTGATGTTTCTAGCTCTCTCTCTCTCCCTCTCCCTTCCTCTCTAAAATCAATAAAAATAAAAAATAAAAATAAAAAAATATTATCTCCCAGGACTGTATACTGTTAGAGCTTGGAGTTGAGAATAATGAACTAACAAGTGTATGTGAGGGGGAAGTTTTTCGCTTACACCACAAGGGTCTCTAGCCCAATGAATGGAATTTGATAGCAATCCTTGCTACAAGTGGAAAAATAAAAGATTACCTCCCAGGTAAAGCAGGAAAAAAAATGATATAAACACAACATACATGTTTCCCATTCCTCATCTAGGTTCATGTAAACGTGCAGATAATTTGTAGGTTCATATTTGCATTTATGGTCATTATTCATCATTTGTGTATTTGTCTTGTCTGAATTATGTCATGAAGCTCCTTCTTCCACATCTCAATGCCATGGAGTGGGAACAACATAAGCAATATTTAATGAATGAATTGAAATGTATCTCAGAAACACAGCAAATACTCTGACATTCCTGGAGACTAAATGTTCCATCCTTGAACTTTACCATGACTGACTGGGCCACAGTTCATCTAGTGCCGTCCCATGTTCCTCCTAAGTCTCACTAATTCCAGAAAGGAAATCCGAATATCCTCTCTAGAACCTCTGGTTCTCCTGGATCTTCTGCACTGTCACACTGCCTATCTCCATGCCAGGGCCTTCCAGGAGCTGCGCTTCATACCTTAAATTTCACTCTAACTCCTTACATGGTCTACACAACATTTTCCTTCATCTGGTCCCTGCAGACTTCTCATAATCATATACCAGTTTCCCTCTTATTCACCACATACTTGTCACTAAACTTCTCTGTTCTTTGTATATACTAAATTCATTCCCATCTTTGGGCCCTTAATTTATCTATTCCTTCTGCTAAAATGCTCTCCCCCCAAAAATGGCCAGCTCTTCCTGACACTCAGGTTTCAATTCAGATGTTACTTCCTCAGAGAAGCTTTTTCTCACCCAATCTAAGGTAGTACTCCTCATTTCCCTTGCCTATCACTCTGTTTTTATTTCTTTGCACTACTAATCACTCAGTAAAATGTTCTTGTTTAACATATTTACTTATGCAGTATCTGTCTCTCCTCACTAGATAACAAAACTGAGCTGTGTGAGTTTTATGGCTTGCCTAGTGTGCAAGTGGCAGAGCTGTGACTTGTTGCATGTCTAGGACCTTTCACTCTATCGGAGTTTTCATTCTCCCTCCCACCACTTTACCGATTGCTGATGTTGATTCCCTTCTCCCTCATGGCATAGAGAAGCACAGCGATGCAGTATAAGGTCTCAGTGATGTCTGGCATTGTCACAGTGGAGCTTGGTCTTCTGAAGCAGAAGAGTAACTGCTGGATGTCATTCACACTACTGGAGAGGAGAACAATGGCTGCTACCAAAGCCCACACGTTGACACCCTAGAGGGAAATGGACCAGGAAGGGAAAAAAGACCCCAAAACACAGGTCACAATTAATAAAGATCACATCAGACATCCAGTGAAAAAACCCAAGGCTGGGGTTCAGGTGCCATCCACAGATTGTCTGAAATGAATGCAAACTTCCCAAATGATATCTGGGAAATAATGGCAACCTTTCTTTTGCCCTGGATTCTTTCTTCTTCTTCTTTTTTTTAAAGTATGGTATATATTTTTTAAAATAGTTTATTGAGTTTTAGAGCGAGAGGAAGGGAAAGGAAGAGAGAGAACCAATGATGTGAGAGTGCAACACTGGCTGGCTGCCTCCTATACAATCCCTACCAGGAATGGAGCCAGCAACAGGGCATGTATCCTTGACTAGCGATCGAACCAGCAACCTCTTCATGCATAGGACAATGCCCAACCAATTGAGCCACACCAACCAAGGCTATATTCCTTTCTCCTAATCAAGTCTGGATTTGAGTGCTTAGTGCAACTAAATAACATGTATTAAGTATTTTACATAGACTCTAGCATTGAAATGATGCTCTCACCTCCCCACCCTTCTTCTCCACATCAGTATGAGCTCTCAGATTCACAGATACTCAACAGAGTCACAACAGTATCACTATTAAATGGGTGCCTACTTGGGAGGCACAAAAGATGGGAGATACAAAAGAAGACAGCATTCTTTAGGGGGGGGGAGTCAAGACTGACAATTCTCTGGCATTAAGATATTAACTTACTACTCACTGTATGCTATCCTATCTAATAATAGAGAAACATGGTAATTAACCATAACTTCGCTACCCTTCCCATTGGCTAATCAGCAAGATATGCAAATTAACTGCCAACCAAGATGGCGGCCGGCAGCCAGGCCCCTGAAGCAAACTGAAGGCTTGCTTGCTCCAGTGACGGAGGAAGCCAATGTTCCCCGCCTGCCGCTGCTGGGCTCTGAGCTGCTCTCTAAGAAACATTGTTGCAAATATAGAAGCTAAACAATCCCCAGAAACCTGCTTTCAGTCAGCAGGGATCTCAGAGCTGGAGTCGCAACAAAGTTTCAAATACAGAAGGTAAACAAAGCCCAGAAACCTGCTTTCAGCAGCCGAGGCCTCAGAGGTGGAGCCGAGCCTCAGAGTTAAAGACGGCTCTCAGCTCCAGTGACAGGCATAGAAGATAAATAAATCCCAGAATAAAAAAAAAAAGTAAAAAAGGAGAGGTTGGGAGCTTCAGTCACCCGCCAGCCTGAAAACGGCCCTCAGCCCCTCACCCAGACTGGCCAGGCACCCCAGTGGGGACCCCCACCCTGAAGGGGGTGTGACCAGCTGCAAACAGCCATCATCCCCTCATCCAGGCTGGCCAGGCACCCAAG
>NW_005361351.1:509876-531356 GCF_000412655.1 Myotis brandtii
GAGAGGGCACAAGTGGGGCTGAGGGATCCCCCCCCCCGCCCGCCAGTGCACAAATTTTTGTGCACCGGGCATCTAGTTATTTAATAATGATTAAATATTACGTTAAATAAATATGAAATAAATCATTGAAAATCTATTATTACAACACAGTATGCTCCACTTAGTAACATCTAAGAAAATGTTCACTAACATGAAAATAGTCAATAATGGGACACATATCTTTATCATTCTTAACTTTACTACAAGTCTCTGTTTAAAAAATGCATTCCAATAAAGGTACATTCCCTATACCTCTCACTATAACCATCCTGTGAAAGAAAACTCACTCCACCATCATCAACAATCACTTCACTGAAAACAGAAAGAGAAATGCACATGGATGGGTTTTCAGTCCTCTACTGGCTGCAGAATACAGGTTGAGGTTGCACCGAGCTTCCAAAATAAAATTTGAAAATCCATGATCTAAATGAGAAGCCACAAGTCAGAAAACTCAGGACTATTTCCAGCTTCTCATTAACTCATTATACAACTGTAACAAGACCCTGAATTTCTCTGGTCTTCATATAACCAACTTTGTTGATGGAATGGACTGCTCTGTAAAGAAATCCTTATTAATCAAAGTGTTCAGAGGTTAGATGACCATCCTCTGTTAAGGATTCCTCAACGGAATGGAACATTAAACTGAATGTGTTTTTTTAATGTATGTATGTATGTATGTATGTATGTATTTATTTATTTATTTTGAGAGAGAGAGAGAGAGGAAGGGAGAAGGGTAGAAAGAGAGAGAAGTATTGATGTGAGAGAAAAACATCAATCTGCTGCTTCCTGTACACCTTCTACTGGGAATCAAGCCCGCAATCTGGGCATGTGCCCTGACCAGGAATCGAACTGGCGACATATTGGTGCACAGGAAGACACTCAAGCAACTGAGCCACACCGGCCAGGGCTGAACTGAATGTTTTGGGTTTTTTTGTTGTTTTTTTAAATCTTGACAGGGTCTCTGATATCTTCTGAGAACAAATCTTGTAAATAAATTATTAAGCAATTCTGACTTATGCAGTCACATACTTCATTACTCATCTCAGCAGCAGAATGGCAATGCTGGGACCGAGGCCATTCTCTAAATATGCACTAGAGGGGGTTTTTTGTGTTTGTGCGTGTGTATGTGTGTTTTTTTGTTAATTCTCATCCAAGGATATTTTTCCCATTGATTTTTAGAGAGTGGGAGGAAGGCAGGTGAGAGAGAAAGAGAGAGACAGACAGACAGACAGACAGACACATTGGTTGCCGCCCATATGCGCCCAGACCAGTGCAGGGAATGGGACCTGCAACCCAGGTATGTGCCCTTAATCGGATTCAAACCCGAGACCCTTTGGTACAAGGGCCGATGCTCTAATCACTGATCCATGCTGGCCAGGGCTGAACTGAATACTTTTTAAAATTACTTCCAGATTTAAGAATCTACAACAATGTGGACTTTTACTTCTCTAATGGGACCAATGACAGGATTAAGGCTTCAAAACAGAGATTAAAGAAAGATTTTTAAAATAAATCTAAAATAACCTTCGGCCAAACTTAATCACCAAGACACTTTTCTTCCAATAAGAAAAATGTGTCACTTTCCCCAAAAATTCCCCACAGCCTCTTCACTTACTGCAGCAGTGATGTAAAGGTCAGGGAGGTGTTGACGCACACAGGCCTCTGCCTCAGGAAGGAGGTGGTGATCCCTCAGACTCCACAGTGCCCTTTCAGGATCCATACTTGGGGAGCATTTAGTGGTGGCTGTATAGCTGTAAGACATTCACAGAGGAGTCCATGAGAAAGATGATCCTAAGTGATTATATATGCAAAAGGACTTCAGAAACTGTCTTCTTCAAAGGAGAAAAGCAACTCACCGGATGAGGTTCAGCACACAAAGATCCGACTCTTTCTCAATACCCTGGTTCAATAGGATGCCATCCACTTTGCTGACAGCTTGCTCTTCATTCATCAGGTATCGATGATACAGCTTTTTCCAAGGAATGAACTATATAGTTGAAAAAAATCCAAAATAACATGTAGGCAATGGCTATTAGAGAGATTAGGCCACAAACATATGGATTGCCTTCTACCAATTAAAAAGCAATTATCCCTGGTTGGTATGGTTCAGTGATTGGGTGTTGATCCATGAAACAGGAAGTCATCAGTTCAATCGCAGGTCAGGGCACATACCTGGCTTGTGCCTCAATCCCCAGCAGGTGGCATATAGGAGGCAGCCAATCGATGTTGATGTTTCTCTCTCTCTTTCTCTCTCTTTCTCAAATCAATAAAAACATATTGTTTAAAAAGGTAATTATATTCCAAGGAGATGCAAGGCCATTGTTCACATTAGTGTTTGTCAGTCATTGTCATGATTTAATTTTATGGATATTGTAAGGTAAATTGTAAGGAATTTAATTTTATCAATAAATAATACTGTTATTTAAAAAAAAGGTAATTATAACTCACAATTCAAAAGCTGAGCAAATAGGGTACAAACATTACACAAATTTTGGTTGGAAACTAGAACTAGGTCTTGGTTTTGGTTGGAACACTAACTTAACATAGAATCTGGGAAAAGCTAGTACTTCAATTTCACTATCGAAATATCAGCACACAATGGCTCAGAGTTCCAATGATGATTAAAAAAATGAAAGCTGTGTCTATACTAGTATCAGACAAGAGAGACACTAAGTCAGAAATTATATTATAAGAAGACTATATAATGACAAAAGGGTCAATTAACCAAGAAGATGTAACAATTATAAGTATATATGTACTAACAACAGAGCTCCTAAATCTAGGAAACAAACACCAACAGAATAGAAGGAAAAAATAGACAGCAATGTAATAGCAATAGAGGCTTCAATACTCCACTTTCAAGAATGGATAGCACAACCAGTCAGAAGAGCAATTAGGAAACAATCATTTCATTGAACCTAACAGACCTATACAGAACACTCCACCCAACAACAGTAGAATACAGTCTTCTCAAGTGAACATGGAACATTTTCCAAAAGTGATCACATGCTAGGGCACAAAACAGATCTTAACAAATTTTAAAGGATTGAAATTATAGAAAGTATCTTTTTCAATTCCTGTGGAATGAAACGAGAAATCAGTAGCAGAAAAAGAAAAGAAAACCCCCACAAATACATGAAAATTAAACAACACACTCTTAAAACAAGCAATGGGTCAAAAAAGAAATCATGAAGAAATTAAAAAATACCTTGAGACAAATGAAAACAAAACACAGCATACCAAAACAGATATGAAGAACCTTTACATACGGGTGTGAGTCGGGGTGTTAGAACAACACGTGTAAAGAAATATGCAGTCTTTGGTTGGAATGCAACAAATCACGCGTTGTGGACAGAACACAAGGGTGTGTTGAGAAGTGAGCAATGAGGCTGGGATAATAAAGTGGGACAAACATGGAAAGCCTTACCTGCCTCCAGGGAATTTGGATATTATTCTGGAGGCAAATGGAAACTAAACACTATAATCAGAAGTATTATTGGAGAATCAAGATGGTGGCGTAGGTAACTGCTGGTACTCACTGCCCCCCAAAACCACATCAAAATTACAACTAAAATACAGAACAACCATCATTCAGAACCACCTAAAATCTAGTTGAATGGAAGTTTTACAACTAGAGAAATAAAGAAGAAATCACATTGAGACTAACAGTAGGGGCAGAGGTGCAGAATGAGCTGGTCTGATACCCACATGTGGCAATTTTTATTTGGGAGGGATATCTCAGCTGTGGAGGCCTCCTGGGAGGAGCAAGGGGTCCCAGCCCCACACCAGACCCACAACCCAGGGTTCCAGTACTGGGAAGAGACATCCCATAACTTCAGACTATGAAAACCAACAGGGATTATAGCTGAATGATATGGGGGCTGCCAGAGTCCCAGGCAGTTCCTCTTAAAAGGCCCAGGCACAGACTTACTCAGACTCACTCCCTCTGAGCTCCAGCACTGGGGCAGCGGCTTGGGGGGGACCCAGAGACATATAGAGAATTGGACTGTCTGGAATAGGGGCAAGAACTTGGGGGTTCCCACACAGGGGTGCTCACACGGTTCATTGTTCAGAGTCCATTATTCCTATGCTAAGACCTCTGCCATTGCAGAGCTGACTGGCAACCATATTTGAGTCTCCATCAACCTGGCTCAAACTGTTTGCTCCACCCTGGTGATTTCCTGAGACCCTGCCCCACCCAATTTGTAGCCCCATCCAAGCTATTTGCAGTAGCTTTTCTATATGAATGGCTTGTCCTGTCTCAGGGTTCAGACTCTCCTAAAATTTCTCAAACAAGCAGCAGCTGGTGTCAGAGTGCCCCATACCTGTCAATAAGAGGTCCAAGACCCAGCACTACCAGCCTGCCTTGTTTCACAGCTTGGCCTCACCTGGGCGCTTCTAAGCCCGATACAAGTAGCAGCCATCTGCAGATTGCTCTGTAGCTCCTGACAGGTGGCCCCAGGCAGTGGTTGACTTTGCACCTCCCAGAAGGCCCCAGAGCCAGTGTTCCCAGTGGACAGCTTCAGACAACACCAGATTACAACTTTACACATCCACAAGCAACACACTCAAGGGGCAGATTCAGTAAGCACCAAAGCCCCACTAAAGCAAGTCCTACACCATAGGGGTGTCCCCTGCACAACAGTAGTTGCAGCTGGTCCTCACAGCCAGCCAATTGGCCTGGAGGTAAATTCCTCCCAGTGACACCAATAGCAATCAAGGCTCAACTACAATAAGACAGTGCACACAGCCCATACAGGGGTTCAACCTAGAGTGCCCAGCTCAGGTGACTAGGGAGGCTGAGCCACTGGGCCATACAGAACACCTGCTACACAAACCACTCTACCAACTCCAGGAGGCACAGAAGCTCTACCTAATACATCAGCGGTTCTCAACCTGTGGGTTGGGACCCCTTTGGGTGTCGAATGACCCTTTCACAGGGGTTGTCTAAGACCATCGGAAAACACATATATAATTACATATTGTTTTTGTGATTAATCATTATGCTTTAATTATGTTCAATTTGTAACAATGAAAATACATCCTGCATATCAGATATTTACATTACGATTCATAACAGTAGCAAAATTACAGTTATGAAGTAGCAACGAAAATAATTTTATGTTTGGGGGTCGCCGCAACATGAGGAACTGTAATAAAGGGTCGCGGCATTAGGAAGGTTGAGAACCACTGTAATTCATAGAAACAAAAACATCAAAGTAGCCAAATGCAGAGACAAAGAAACATGTCACAAATGAAAGAACAGAAAATATCTAAAGAAAAAGAACTAAACTAAATGGAAGCAAACAAACTACTAGATACAGAGTTCAAAACAATCATTATAAGGATCCTCAAGGATCTTAATAAAAGTTCAAGGGACTTAGTGAAAATTTCAAGAACATTAGTGAGAACATCAAAGACATGAAAAAGGACCAGTACAAAATTAAGCATACTCTAACTGAAATAAAGAAATATTTACAGGGATTCAACAGTAGAGCAGAGGATGCCAAGAATCAAATCAGTGACCTGATGAGGAAGCAAAAAACTCCCAATCAGAAGAGCAAAAGAAAAAAGAATAAAAAAATATGAAGATAATGTAAGGAGCCTCTGGGACAACTTCAAGCATACCAACATTTGCATTATGGGGGTGCCAGAGAAGAGAAAGATATTGAAAACTTATTTGAAGAAATAATAACAGAAAACTTCCCTTACCTGATGAAAGAAATAGACCTAGTGAAATAAATAGACTCTGAGGAAACACAGAGTCCCAAACAAGAGTAACCCAAAGAATCCCATACCAAAACACATCATAATTAAAATGGCAAAGGTTAAAGACAAAGAGAGGATCTTAAACTCAGCAATTGAAAAGCAGTTACTTACCTACAGGGGAGCACCCATATGTCTGTCAGCTGATTTCTCAACAGAAACTTTGCAGGCCAGAAGAGAGTGGCAAGAAATATTCAAAGTAATGAATAACAAGGACCTACAACCAAGATTAATCTACCCAGTAAAGCTATCATTTAGAATTGAAGGACAGATAAAGAGCTTCACAGATAAGAAAAAGCTAAAGGAGTTCATCACCACTAAACCAGTATTACATGAAATGTTCAAGGGTCTTCTTTAAGAAGAAGGAAAAATATGTATATATGAACAATAAAATGGAAATAAATATATATCTATCAACAATGGAATCTAAAAATCAAAATAAATGAACAAGAAATCTAATAAACAAAATCAACTGATGAATAAAATAGAACCAGAGACATGGCAACATGGTACAGACTGATAAATCTCAGAAGGAAGAGGGGAGAAAGGATGGGAAGAGCTTAATCAAAGAACTTATATGCATATATGCATTACCTATGGACACAGACAATAGGGTGGTGAAGGCCTGGGGCAGGGTGGGAACAATGTGGAAGTGGGGCAATGGGAGGAAAAAGGAGAGACATCTGTAATACTCTCAACAATAAAGATTTTTAAAAAAAGAAGTATGTATTAGGGAAGCTAATCTTTTTATTTTTAGAGAAAACATCAGAGAACTCCAAGTGTTTTACATACCAGTGGATCACTAATTATCTCCCTCCAAAGATGGCACACCAAGCACAGATTCCAATAGAGATCTTCCACAGGGAGGAAAGCAAAAATGTGCCTTAGGACTTCGCTGGGAAGGCTGCAGATATGGCTCTGGGGTTCCTGACAGGGCAAGGTTCCAAGAAGTCCATAGTAAGAGTCAGGAATGGGATCATGATCCATGTTCTCCACTTCTTGGCTGGGTTCTTCAGTCTCTGCAGAGAGCCATGACAAAAAGCCCTCTGCTTCCAGTCTAGCTTCCCTGGCCTTTGTGCAGGACAGGGGCAAATAATGCTGTGGGGTTTTTTTAGAAACCCCATGCCAGAGACTGGTCCCCGTAGCTTGATTCCTCTCATCCTCAAAGGACCGAGAGCGCTTCCTTACCAGCAGAGCAGAGCCTGACGAGCCCAGTCTTGCTTCTCCATCATCTTCCTGAGAGAGGGCACAATTGCTTTCTGTAACAAACATCATTTCACCCTCTGAGTCCTTAGAGCTGTCCTGGCCCACAGAATTGCTTTTAGCCATGTCATTGGTACACCGCCGCTGGCCAGCTGGGAAGAAGTCAGTGATGTACCTTTGACATCCTTGACCTGCACAGAGAACCCAAAAAGAGTAACAAGAAATTAATAATGACTGCTGACCCGTTCTTAACCCAAATGATACAAACTAATTTCAATTAAGAGACAAGAATATAGTTATTGGCTAAATGATTATATAAAGAGCTTAAACAGCCCCCCCCCCTCAAAAAATAACAACACATTTACATTTGGCTCTATCATATAGTTAGACACACATATGGAATGACAGAAACCAGTCTTCAGATAGTGTGAGGACCACATTATACTTTGTAATATATACAAACTGAACATATGAATGGACAAAGCAAAGAACTGTCCACATTCACTCACACATCCACCAATAAAAATTCACACCTCCTAGCTTGCTCTTATAATAAAAAAAAATCTAAGTTTGCTTAAGTAGAAAGAAAAATGCTTCAGGTTATCAGGATTCAGTAAAACCCACTCTCCCATGTGACAGAGTTAAAACCGTTTTATTTTCATTTCTTCCTGTGCAGCTGACACGTTAATTTATTTTAAAATAAAAAGAAAGAACTTGGAATTCTCTTCAGATTATTAGAGTGGTATCTAATCTAATTTATGTATTTATTCATAAGCACCTATGATTCTAAGACAAAAATAAAATGAAAAATGATATAATGTAGGGAGTGGCTATAGAGTTAAGCCTCGGACTGACCTGTGGCATGGCCACAAACAAGTCCCAGCTTGGAGGGCAGAGCCCTCCTAGCCTGGTTAAGCTTAACCTTATAGTCCTCCCTTTCTCCTTCCTAAGTAGCTAATGGGCTGTGGGAGGTGCAGCAAGTGCTTCCAAAACAAGGTGAAACTCACAAAAACATTGTAAACATGTTGACCACTTCTCTTGTTTTGCTTTGTGTGCTCTGACTATAAAATAAAGCTTTGGCTTGCAGGCTGGATCACTGTTTCCTTATCCAGGCACAGTGATTCCCCCTAGCCCCAGCTGTATTCTCTTGTCTGTCTTCTTTAATCCTTCACCGGCCCTCCTCAGGTTCACCCTTAGCTGTGCTGGCACGGCACAATATAGTCCCTGACCTCAGAGACTTTTCAGGCACTAAGGGGAATCAAAAGGTGATTTCATACATCATTACTGCACTTTAAACTCTTATAAATTATTGTAAAATGCCAATGAACACCTTATCAATATACAACAAAATACATGGCTCCTTTCTGAAATGACTGCAGCCAGAATTTTTACTTTGGAAATAAGAGAGTGGAACAAAACTAAGTTTAGCCTTGCCTGGCCTGCATAGTTCAGTGGTTGAGCGTTGACCTATTAACCAGGAGGTCACAGTTCAATTCCCAATCAGGGCACATACATGGGTTGCGTGTTCGATCCCCAGTGTGGGGCATGCAGGAGGCAGCTGATCAATGATTCTCTCTCATCATTTATGTTTTTATCTCTCTCTCCCTCTCCCTTCCTCTCTAATATCAATAAAAATATATTTTTGAAAAATGTGTTTAAAATATATTTTAAAAAATCATTTTAGAATGTTTTTATAACATTCTGAAAAAAATGGAAAAAATCCTAGGTTTGGCCTTTAAAAGAATTTAATTTTTTTTTCTATGTTAGGAAAATAAAACTATAACTGTTTCTGGGGTAATGTGATAAAAACCCAGATTTGAAGTTAACAGGCTTGGGTTGAATCTTGATATTTTCTAACTGTGAGAATTCAATCACAGCAATATCTATTAAGAGTCTACTGCCAAAACCGGTTTGGCTCAGTGGAAAGAGCGTCGGCCTGCGGACTGAAAGGTCCCAGGTTCGATTCCGGTCAAGGGCATGTACCTGGGTTGCGGGCACAACCCCAGTAGGGGATGTGCAGGAGGCAGCTGATCGATGTTTCTCTCTCATCGATGTTTCTAACTCTCTATCTCTCTCCTTTCCTCTCTGTAAAAAATCAATACAATATATTAAATAAAAAAAAAAAGAGTCTACTACATGCTCAGTGCTAGGACTCCCCATTGAAACATACACATGCTGACAGTCTTTATCAAAAAGAATTCACAATAGAGAAGTTGACTTATCTACACAAAACAAACAAAATATAACCAGTTAGTTTAAAACTGCCTCATAAATTGGTTATGGCAGTTCCAGAAGTGATAAAAATACACAATATTTAAAGACAATTGGATAAGATTTAAGTTGGATGATGAAATTATATATCAAAGGGAAATAAGGCAATCTGGGTCATACATCTATTATTAAAAGATGGTTGGTAATATTTTTTTTTTAAATATTTTATTGATTTTTTTACAGAGAAGAAGGGAGAGGGACAGAGAATTAGAAACATAGATGAGAGAGATCGATCAGCTGCCTCCTGCACGCCCCCCACTGGGGACGTGCCCGCAACCCAGGTACATGCCCCTGACCGGAATCGAACCCGGGACCCCTCAGTCCGCAGGCCGACGCTCCATCCACTGAGCCAAACCGGTTCGGCGGTTGGTAATATTTTATTTAAAATCTTTTTTCCTCGAAATATTAATGTTTATTGCATGTAATATTATATATAAAATCATTTTTCTTGAAATATTAAGTTTATTGCAGGTAACATATTTAAAATCGTTTTTCTTGAAATATTAATGTTTATGTCATGTAACATTATATTTAAAATCATTTTTCTTGAAATATTAATGTTTATTGCATATAACATATTTAAAAGTTTTTCTTGAAAAAAAATTAATTAATTTTTTTAAAAGTTGGAATTCATTTGGCATATAGGGAACTGATACAGAACTTGCATGTAATGAATAATAAATATCAGGTGATGGCAAGTTTGAGCTTGGGTCCATAATAGTAACAGGGGGACATTTCGCTGTCTGTTCTTGAGTGGCAGTGACATGACAGGAAATGGTACTCAAGAATATTATCTTGATGTGTGTTCCACCTGATTTGAAAGAAATAAAATCTAAAGGCAAGGAAAAGTGTTACTGCAGCAGTCCAGGTCTGAGGTAACCAAGGACACAGTCTACCACGAAATCACTGAATGAGGGAACATTTTGGAGAAAAATAATGATACAATGGACCTATTGGCAATTGGACAAAGAAGATTACTGCAGAGTCTAGAAATCAAAATGGTTCTAGATTAGAATAGTGGTGATATTGGTATGTGTTTTCTACCATGTTATAATTAAGCAAGCTAATGGAATTCATTCAGTCATGTTTTCCTGGGGCCTTTACCAACCACTTACAATAGGAAGAAATGTTCATGGAAAATGCACAAATAATGAAAAAAGTGTCAAAATGTTGCAACAGGACTACAAAATCACTACGACTACAAAATCACTACAATTATACTTACAAATACTGGGAGACATTCAAAAGCCACACACACTACAGATTCTAAATGCAAGGTACATTTTTGGAAGACATACCCCTAGTCCCTCTTTTTGTTCTGGGTCTAGGATAGAGACCATGGTTCGGGTCTCTGTTTGTCCATCTTTGACCGAAGGGCTGGGTCACAGCCAAGTGACTTTGAGACAAATGTTGGCAGTCGATGGCTGTAAGATGCTTCCGCTTAAACCGTCTCACTGTATTACACCAATTGGCAAAAGAAATGGGACACTTGTTAGTTACTATCAATTCTACAAGCTAGCCAGAAAATTATTCTTAATTTTCAGGAACACAGTGACTGTGGACCACTTAGCCAGCCCTTTTCTTCTTCTCTACCTTCACATCAACTTTTAGTCATTTCATAGTTTCTTAGCATTTCTTCCTCAAAATTTAAGAAAAAAATCCAAAAATAAGATCCTAAAAAGACTTTTTTTTTTAAACTTATACTTTCTAGAAGCCCTGATCATAAAATACTCTTTCAAAAGGAAGTTGCCAGTAATGGATAAATTGAGATCTGGCATCTTTTACTTTACTTTAGCCAGGCACTTATGCCCCCATAAAAATCATGAGTTGGCTATAACTTTTCAAAAATAAACTCATCCATCATCCCCTGTACAATATATACCAGCTTCTCCAAGTCTCAGAAGCAGAACGCAATGACAAACAAAACAGTCACTGTAAATTCCTAGAGAAGACTACACTGTCAGCCTCTTAGCCCCCAGATCTCAGCATTGGGCACAGGATAGGAGCGAGGTTCCCAAATATAAGAGAACCAAGTCCGCTTTTAGAAAGATCTCAAAGGAGGAAATCTCATATTCTCCGTTAGCAACACATTATAGCAATTGTACCTAGAATTTTGTCTCAAGTCTTTAGTTGTGCACCCAAATCTACAATACACCACTAAATTCAGCTTTTGGAAAGGTACAAAATAGAGGCTGTCAGCAGATTTGTATAGAACAGCCCATACACATACAGTGCACCTTGGATTTTTTTCTGTAAAAAGTACGGAATGGCTTTATCCTATCCTTCCCCAGTGCATTAAAAATACAGAAGCATTGAAGATAACCAACTAGGTAGTTATGTCTTAATCACATGGCTAAGAGTCAAAGAAGGTAAGAAAATATTACATCTTTTCCTCTGCTGTACCCTCTGCATGTAGCATGGTGCCACACACACAGTACATGGTAAATAAATACTGAAAGAACAAAGGAGGATGAGAACACAGCAAAGTCAGAGTGGTAAGGCTGGGTGGGCAGTAGAGGAACCTAAGCCCTAGATCACTAGGAATTTGCTTTCATGTGGAACTTGGCAAGAAAAGACCACATGCCCTAGCTGGTTTGGTTCAGTGGATAGAGTGTCCACCTACGGACTGAAGGGTCCCAGGTTCGGTTCCCGGCCAAGGGCACATGCCCAAGTTGCAGGCTTGATCCTCAGTAGGGAGCGTACAGGAGGCATCCAATCAATGATTCTATCTCATCATTGATGTTTCTATCTCTCTCTCCCTCTCCCTTCCTCTCTGAAATAAAAAAAAAATATTAAAAAAATTTTTTTTAAAAAAAATAAGACCACATGGAGGAACTCTTACATGTAGCATACCAGACAAGAAAACACCAAAAATACCCAAAAGAAACTGTTTTATAAAAGTAGATAATATGGACAAAGGTAGAGTTTTATTTATGGATTTATTTTGTAAAATTCATCTGAATCTTAAATGCTTGTTGAAAGATTAAATGCTTGCAGAAATCTAACAAAGGCACTGGAGCAAAAGAAAGAGGTAAGGGGAGGGAATGGAAGAACACCGTATTCTGCTTCCAGAGTTCTGGTATATTCCAATATTCCAGTATTCTGGCAAGAAGCCATCATGGAAGGGGCTAAGTTAACTTCTGTGGGGAAGGGCACCTAAACTGAGCAACCTGGCTTCTGGGTACTGATACAGCTGCCTATATTGTCCATTTGGAATGGTGTCACCTGAGCCATGACTGCAAACCTGGGATGCAGAGCTAACACTTTTATTGTATTTATATGTCAAAAATTACTTTTCTGATTTTAGCTAAAGGTTAAAAAAATTAGATTATAGTTAACCTGCCTCTCAGGTCTGAGAGAGGAGGTGCTGTGATTCACTGAACTGGAAGCCAGGAGCCCTTCATTAAACATTTCACTACAAGGCTGCATGGTATATTCAGATTTGGAGTCAGAAGACCTCTTCCACTTGGTAGGTGTATTAATCACTAAAAGCCTTGATTCCTTCATCATTAAAAATGGGGATTATAATAACCTGCCACACTGAATTTGCAGAATAGTTAAATGAGGTTCAAATGAAACAAAAGAGATGAAAGTACTTGTGACACCCACATTGAAGCTGATAAGACCTACCAACTGAAATGTCAAAAGATTTACATATCAACCACACCATTCTGAGTATCTCTTAAAAGGTGCATAAGGTATATTTTAATAGCATTAACACTCTTGCAAAATTATATTTTTAAAACTATAGCAAAATTCTAACCACCCCTTTATTTTTATTAATAACTAGAGGCCCAGTGCACAAATTCATGGATGTGTGGGGTCCGGCCGGCCCGGCCCAATTCAGGGCAGATTGGGGCTGGGCCTGTGGGGAGGAGATGCAGGGAGGTTGGCCTTGGCCGGCCGGCCGGCCAGCCACCCGCCTCGATCGGGGCCGATCAGAGCTGGGTCAGCTGCGGGGAGGGACCACAGGTGATTGGCCAGGGGACCCCAACCCCAATTGGGGGGGCTGACTGGGGGCAGGGCTGGCTGTGGGGAGGGGCTGTGGGCAGTGGGCTGGCTGGCCCCGCCCCTCAATGGGGTTGGGGGAGCTGATCAGGGGTCAGCGGCTAGGGGTGGGGTTGTGGGAGGTTGGCCGGCCAGCCCCACCCACTTGGGGGACAATCAGGGGCAGGGCAGGCCGGGGGAAGGGGCTGCGAGCCAATCAGGGTGGTGGGAGCCCATCAGGGGCAGGGCCAGCCAGAGGTAGGGGCTGAAGGAGGTTGGCCGGCTGCAGGGCCAGCTGTGGGGAGGGGCTGTGGGAAGTTGGCCAGTTCGCTGGCCACAGTGGGCATCATAGTGACCAGCTGTTCTGGTCATTACAGAGTTCTGGTCACTGGCTTTTTATATATATAGACTAGTGGCCCGGTGCATGAAATTTGTGCACATCAAAAAAGACTTAATTAGAGGAAATATTTTAATATTGCTATTTGCCCTTTCTCTATAATAGAAGTGTCAGAGATGAAAGAAAATTAGTAAAATATATATGAAAATCTTCCTCCTGTCAGAGTCTAGGGCGCGCCACGGGAACCAGAGTCAAGTCCCCACCCACCCACATGCGCCTCGAAATCACGTGAGAACCAGACCTGGCTGGCCCCATCCCCATTGGGCTAGATCCAGACCCAGCCGGCCCCACCCCCGTCAAGCCCTGCCAGGTGGGGGGCGCGGCCTCAGGTCGCCTGGCCTGGTGCCAGAGTGGGGAGCGTGGCCTGAGGTCTCCCAGCCCAGGCCAGGGGGTGGGCCTTGAGGTCCCCTGTCAAGCCTCGCAGGCAGAGGGCACGGCCTGAGGTGCCCTGTCAAGCCCCGCTGGGCAGGGGCGTGGCTTCAGGTCCCATGGCCCAGCACCAGGGCAGGGGTGCGGCCTGAGGTCCCCTGTCAAGCCCTGTTGGGTGGGGGGCACAGCTTGAGATCGCCCAGTCTGGCGCCGGGGCAAGGGGCACAGTCTGAGGTCCCCTGTCAAGCCCCACCAGGCGGGGGGTGCTACCTCAGGTCCCATGCCCTGGCCCAGCACCATGCAGCCTCAGGTCCCTGCTGATTGCTTAAGTCTCATAATGGGAACTTGGCCTCCGCTGTGGGTGCAGCCATCTTGTGTTACAGAATCCCTGCCTCTGCTGTGGGCACAGCCATTTGACCATTATGGAGTGTTGGTCAATTTGCATATCCCTCTTTATTAGATAAGATAGATGCTTTTAAACCAACAATACAAATATAACTTTATCAAAATAAAGATGCTCAAGTGCTACCTCTCTTTCCCCCGAGTCCCTCAAAGCCCATGGTATTTCTCCCTCCTTTACACAGCAAGTGCACTTTGCACCTCTCTTACAGGGCACTTATTGTTAGAAGCTGCTCGAGATTCTTCAAGGAGCGAAGTCAAAGAGTACTCCGTGATAAACGTGCACTGGTAAGAAAGGCATGGAGATCAGAATCACTTGTGGACTTTTCAAACTCTGCAAGGCCCCAAAGACACTGCACTGAGTCTCCTCCAAACCTAAGTATTTGAACCCCTCCTGGAGACTCTACCACAGTGACTAACAAAAATGTGTCATAGAACAGGTGTTAGAACAAAATAAAAACAACTGAGAATGTATGAAAATCATTTTGCCAAACATAATTTTACCCATTCCCACACTTTTTCTGCAATGGCTTTCCTATGTGTGTCATCTCTCTGATCACTTACTCCCATAGTCCCTTTTCTAGAGGCCCCAGCTCAGATAGTTGGTTCTGGGTCTTTGCTATATGATTTCAAAGTGATGATTACCTGGAGATTGGCCCCTTACCCTTCATCGATCTCTTCTCCACCAAGATGGTGATCTGTCCCATCCTCTACCAGTCAGGCCCACTGATGCAATTAGACTTTGATCAGTCTCCCTTGAACTAGTTTCTACTAAACCTTTACTAGACTACAAGCCCTTAAAAGACAAGGAACATGTCTCACAGCACTTAGCACACTTCTTGGCAAATAACAGATATTCAAATACTTGTTGAATGACAAGTGGCTGATTCCTCAATTCTGTTTTAATCTGCCTGGCTTCATTTTTTAATCTTCTTTATTGTCAAACAATTTATAAAACAAGTCACAAAAAGTAAAATAGAGTGCTTTGACTTTTGTGGCAAAGACTGAAGTTCCTTTTCTTCCTCAGCACATAGCTAGTCTACATTTCCCTGCCCTGCTTGCAGGTGGATGTTGCCTTATCTGAGCTCTACCTCAAGGAATGTGAGTAAAAGGGAAGTGTGCCTCTTCCAGGCCTGGCCCACAGAAAACTCTCATGCTTGTTCCTCCATTCTCTGCTCTCCTTCCAGTGAACAGAGGAAGTAGATTCCCCAGGGCATCCTTTGGACACACTTTGAAAAAGGAAGAGCCTCCAGCAGCCGGGGTCCTTGGATTATAGCTTTAGAGTGCCATTCCTTCCCCACAACTCACTCTCTCTTTTTCTCGTTCACCAGCAATCTTGATATACCTTAGATCAGTAGTTCTCAACCTTGGCTGCTCTTTAGAATCACCTGGGAATCTTTTTAAAATCCTGATTTCTGGGCCTCATCCTCCAGAAATTCTGTTTCTTTGTTACTAATGTTGTGGCCCCACCCCATAACAAAAAAACAGAATTTCCAGAGGATGAGGCCCAGAAATCAGGATTTTAAAAAGATTCCCAGGTGATTCTAATGTGCAGCCAAGTTTGAGAACCACTGCCTTAGATGGTTATGTGATTGAGAAATGAACTTATTGTTAGGCCATTACATGTTTGCTTGCACCTGTTACTATAGTCAAGCTTACCCTAATCATTCCAAGATCATTTGTAATTGATACCAAATAACTTCCTTTCTTCCCCTACTCCCTATCTTTACTAATCACAAATATACCAAAAAGTCCTCTTAACATTTACAGGTTATAAATCCTAAGTGAACAAAATGAAGATAGTAAGTACCTACAATTCCTAGAAGAAAAAAAAAAAAATTTTTTTTTTTCAATCAAGGTAACTCTAGTACAAGGACCTGACCGGAGAGACTACCCATAACAAGAACCACAAAGAGCAGTTTTGCTAATCTAGGTAATTTGCTGAGTTCCTAACCTCATCTTATTAGCTCCCTACAAGCCTCCCAGTTTTCCCTGAAGGACTCTGTGAAGATCAACAAGTAGACCAGTGGTTCTCAACCTTTGTTTGGCTATGTCCCACCTAAGCATCTCTAAAATCCTGATGACCACCCCACCCCCTGTGACATATAACTCTTATTACTCAAAAAGTGAACTCCTATTCATGTGGAGGAAGCCTAAAAGGTCATTAACTTGGTCTAAACAAGCTTCCAAAGAACATGGCATCTATGAAAGAGAAAAATAAAAGAACGAAAGGGCAATTGAAGTACTGTGGAAGAAATCACTACGAAATTGTTTAAAAAATAATATGAAATGATATGAAAAAATAGCAAATAAAGTTTCAAAACATATAAGAGAACTGAAATGCATAAATACGTCACAATATATATTTATATATTGTATATGAGGCCCCTAGAACCATAAAAAATGCAAAAAATTCACTGTTAATAACTCATTCTCGATTGCCCCCCTTAAAAATCAAATTGTCCCCCTGTGGGGCGTGTGCCTCACATTGGGAACCACTGAAGTAGACACTTTCCCTCTTATGTTTCCTGTGGAGACATCAGAGGTTCACTGCAATGTAGCTCATTACAAGGATTCAGGGACTTCACAGGTCAGGATGCCACCTGTGAGATCTAAGAGCCCAATTTAAACACAATTAACAGTGTTGTTCCTCAACTCCAGGATAGTAGAAAATATTCATTCCGGCCAGGAAGCACTCTGCCATAATAAAACCATCCCATATGTCTCTGAGAAACTTGTCGTAATTATTCATATAACTATGTGTCTAATATATGTCATATATAAATTATTATTATTACTAGAGTAGACTTTATTCTTGCAGTATTAACAACTGATTGTGTAAGTGTGTCTTGATATGTCTTCTAGCCCTGGACTGAAAGCTCCATAGTCAGGTGGGAGGGAAGAAGGAACTCACTCAGCCCCTTTTGCACAGTGCTCCATAAATAACTGTCGTATAAATGAAGAACTGCACAGCTACAGCACTTTCCTCTGAAGGAGTGGAGGTTATCTTTGAAACCCTATACTACTTTATAGCTCCTAAATGCTTCTTAGCTTTTAAAGTTCTTTCGCATACTCTCATTTGATCTTCACACAATCTTATGATTGTGCCATGATTAAACTGGGGTTCAGAGAAGACTTGCTTAAAGTCACAAAACAGCTTATAGGTGATGGAATGTAGGTCTTCTGACTCCCCAAGTCCAGTGTTCTTTATGCTATAACATTCTCCCTTCCATTTTCCATGTTCAGAAATATTTGAAGCAGTTTCTAAAAACATCAGGTTTAATTTCTATATCACTATTGTTTAATCATTGTGCAATGTCATAACCAAAGATTTAGTAACAAGCAAGTATACGGATAACGGATAACGTAACTACGGGAAAAAAATCACTAAATACTGTAGACTCAAAATGGAAACACTTTAAAATATTTTGTTCCATTAGTTCTAAAAGAAACAAATGCAGAAAGAAAACATGATAGAGCTAGCTTTCCCCAAGTACTTGCTCTTGATCCAATGCCAGGTCCTTCCCAGCATCACAGCCTACTTCTCTACAAACCCAAAAGGTCTAGGCTCCAGGCTCCATCATCCTTAGGTCCTCTCACAACCTGCAAACAACTGCTCCTCTCTTGGAGACATGTTCACCTAATATTGCAAACTAGGATGGAGGGAGCTTTTTTTCTATGTATGTTTCTCACAAGAAAATGAAGGAATAATTTTAAAAAGAAGCCCAGCCAGTGTGGCTCAGTGGTTGAGTGTCGACCCAAGAACCAGGAGGTCACAGTTCAATTCCCAGTGAGGGTACATCAATGATTCTCTCTCATCATTGATGTATCTATCTCTCTCTCCCTCTCCCTTCCTCTCTCTGAAATCAATAAAAACATTTTTTTAAAAGGAAAAACAAGAAATGATCATTTATTTTACAGAGCAGAACATATTTTTATGTATTTGAATAGCTTTTTCTACTGCCAATTCATTTCACAACCACTTTTAAGTATCCACTATGTCTAAAATTCATTATAAACACGAGTGCTTCCTCTCTTGGCATATCTGGTGTCAAATGTTATTTTAGACACTGAAAATACAAAATGAGTAAGACAGCCTGCCCATAAAGCAGCTACAAAACAAACATAAATTACTATACATATGGCAATGTAAATTCCACACCAATGCACACAGGAAGTGCTATGACAGAAAGAAAAGCTAACAGGAAAGTTGAAAAGCCTTTATGAAGAGCTCAGCCTCAAAAGATGAACAGGATTCAGTATGGCAAAACAAACAAAATGTACAAAAACACAGAGACATGGCACAGCACTGGTGTGAAGGGAAGTCAGGTTTCGTCATAACAAGAAGTTCACAAATGGGAAACAGAGCTGAAAAAGAAATTTGGAGGCACAGATTATAAATGTCCTTAAATACATATAACACTAAGGAAATTGAATGTTAACAGATAGGCAATTCAGAGAATCATCTAGCTCTTAAGCAGGGTCAATGCACAATCAAATTTGCACGTTTAGAACAGTAACTGTGGAGGTAGGGTAGTCATGAAGATTGTCTAGAAAACAAGGCAGAACCTGAAGCAAGAGTTGGTAAAGTCTTGAGAGCAGCGGCAGAAACAGGAAGCAGGAGGCCCTGGTTGGTCAAGGACACATACCTGGGTTTCGGGCAGCAACCAATTGATGTTTCTCTCTCCTCCGCCCTCCCTTCTACTCTCTCTAAAAATCAATGGGAAAAATATCCTCGGGTGATGATTAACTAGAAGGAAAGAAGGGAGGAAGGGAGGGAGGGAGAGAGGGAGGAAAAGTGAAGATCAACAAGTCTTTTCTAACAAGACTGGATGAAAAAGATAAAAAAAGAACAAAGAGCCGAAACCGGTTTGGCTCAGTGGATAGAGCTTCGGCCTGTGGACTGAAAGGTCCCAGGTTCGATTCTGGTCAAGGGCATGTACCTGGGTTGCGGGCACATCCCCAGTAGGAGATGTGCAGGAGGCAGTTGATCGATGTTTCTCTCTCATTGATGTTTCTAACTCTCTATCTCTCTCCCTTCCTCTCTGTAAAAAATCAATAAAATATATTAAAAAAACAAAACAAAAAACAAAGAAAACTGAAATTTCCAGTACAAATATCATTAACTACATTAAGGAGTCAAGGAGAAATAGTGCTTTTCTTTTCATCACTTTTTCCTGGAGTGAGGGGGAGGATGAAAGGTTTCAGTTTTGAAAATAGTTTTGTTTTGTTTTAAAGTTATCTGTGGAATGCCAGGTAAAGCTCCAGGAGGCACTTTGAAATATGAGACTGGTCCTCAAAAGACATGTGACTGACAGTTGAGATAAGATTTGAGGTGCTTTAGTGAGATGCTTTTAGAAGTAGATGACTCCATAGCCAGAAGGGCAACGACAGAACCAAATTCAATCTTCAAATAAAATAAGCCCAGGAAGGATAGAGGAATCTAATAACCAGAGAAAAGATAATGGCAACAAATAGGAAATTAGAGCTCTAAGTCCAATACCAACGTTTGGTGTTCACACACTCACAAATGACAAAACATGTCAAATGATCACGACATCAGTGACCACTGGTGAATGCTACATAACCATGAAATACAATGCAGGAGAAAGGAAAGCAGACAGCGAGGAGCAAATCATAATGCCAACATGACCACATGCAAAATGAGACAGTAAAAGCCAGACCACAAACTCCAAAAGATGCACCCAAAAAAAATGGGCAACCTAACTGGAAAATCAGCAAGATCCCAGTTAGCTTCCTGTACACCAAGCTTTTAACCCAGAAAATCACAGGAGCTGTGGACAGATTCACATACATTATCATCTAGTTATCTAAAGGCGGAATACAGATCAGAATAAGTTTATAAAAAGGACAAAAGAGACAGAGTTGCATTTGACACCAGTTAAGTAACCAATCGTCTGGATTTAAAAGAGTTTGTCCCATTGTGCAACGAATGAGTTCCAATTTTGTTTTTTTTAAAAATCAGGGAAACTGGAAGCATAAGGCAAGAGAAGGTAAGGTGACTTGTAATAAGGATGGGAGGGAGCATTAGTAGCAAAAAGTGCAAAACTTCCATTTGTGTTGACTCCAACAGCATCATGTTGTTGCTTGGCATGTTCTAAAACTTAATGCATTGCAAACCACTTTCATGCCTTCCTGTTTTTTGAAGTGGCAAGACACAATGGAACAAAAACTTTGGCAAAGTTGATATTGGACCTAGTTCTGTCTCCAATGACTGTCCATAATTGCTCAGGAAATTAACCAAATTCAGTGTGTTCACTGGTAAAATTGGTTTGTTTTCATAGGCCCATACCAGAGGTCTTTTTTCTTTTTTTTTTTTCATTTTATCTCCCTTAATTTATTTTAGCACAGGGCTAGGCAGTAGCAGACACACACCAGGTGCTACCATCCTTCCTTCCGTGGGACTTCATTATCTATAGGAAGTGGCAAAATCACTAACTTTAGGCCTCAGTTTCTCCACCTCTAATGAATGATGCCTTACAGGGTTGTTTGCGGATTCCATAATTAAAGTGCTTTGTATAAAGCGCAATATATATGTAAAGCATAATTGTTTCTAGGTCTGGCAAACAGTAGCAACTCCCATTTTATATCTAGAGGAACTGAGAACCAAGAGGTTTAAATGACTAGGACCTAGTAAGATCGGGGAAAGAACTCAACACCTACTCAAATCCCTTCCATCACCCCATGTACCTTGCTCAGATATCAAGGTATCTTCTACAAGCTCAAGGTCTTCCCACATCACCTATGTTTTTCTTAATATTCAAATAAGTGGGAAGGAAGCTACAAATGAAAGAGGCAAAAGGACACAATAAAATGACTCGCCCAAGGTAAAAAAAAAAAAAAAGAGTAGAAAAGGAATGCTTGCTGGCCGGCAGCCAAGGCCACGTCCCCCATGACTCCCACAACACGGAGAAACGACGAGCTCCCCACTTCCCGGGCTCACGGACACTGTGTAGGGGCGCCCTCCGCTTCCAGCGTGCCAGCCCGCCGCGCCCCTGCAGCTCTCCCACCGTGGACAGCCCGGGCCC
>NW_005361351.1:532483-542401 GCF_000412655.1 Myotis brandtii
GACACCCTGCTGCACTGCGCCGCCCGCCACGGGCATCGGGACATCCTGGCCTATCTGGCCGAGGCCTGGGACATGGACATCGAGGCTGCCAACCGAGACTACAAGCGGCCCCTACACGAAGCTGCCTCCATGGGTCACCGGGACTGTGTGCGGTACCTGCTGGGCCGAGGAGCTGTGGTCGACTGCCTGAAGAAGGCTGACTGGTAGGTGGCAGGAGTTCCAGAAAGACACCCCTTAACCCCTTTTCCCCAGAATCATATATTCCCATGTACTTTTTCTGACTCTACACTATAGAGTCTACAGCATAGCTTCTCAACCTTCCCCGTTAGAGCACATTGTTCCAAACCTTGGGAGTCAACTGTTTGGTCCAGACAGTTGTTCCCCTTTATAAAGCAGAGAACAGTACAGAATATGATCAAACAGGTAGAATAATATCAATGAATTCCCCATATAACATGAGCCCCAGGATACGAAGTTCTTCTGGGGACATCTGGTAAATGATTACTTCACCAATGGCATTGATTTAACTTTTTAAATTTTGAAATAGCTATAGGTTCACAGAAGGTTACAAAGAAATGTTCAGGGAAGTCCCATGTGCCTAGGCTCCCCCAGCGTTAACATCTTACAGGTTACACTACAGTAACAGAACTAAGAAATTGACATTGCTACAGTCAATAAACTTATTCACATTTCATCAGATTGTACCTACACTTAATATGTATGTGATGCTCTCTGTATGTGATTTTACCATGTGTAGCTTTGTATAACCACCTCCACAGTCACACATACTCACCTTTACCATCACACAAACCAATTGCATTTTGTTAGACCAACATTGTTTTCAGTACTCACTTAGAGGTTATGAATGTAGCAAAATTCATAATATAGTGAAGTTCTTGCCTACAAGTAATTCCTGATATGATTATATAAACACAGAAGACAGCCGTGTATAGTCAAGTACATTTTGCCCACCGGGAGGGGAGTAGGCCTGGTTGTGTTTTGAGGGTTGCACTTTGGCTGTGACTAAGCACAAGACTGCTTTTCTTGTGCTGCTGGAAAGTTGACCTAAAGACAGTTCCAAGAGGCATAGACCTCATATACTCCTCAAAGCAATACTTCAGATAAGGAAACAGCCAAAAACAAAACGCTAAAAAGATGAGGTTCATTTGATTCTGTATTTGGGAAGTGTATAATCACAGTGAGACATTTTTGCCCATTCTCTCTCTCTCTCTCCCCTCTTTTTTTTTTTTCCTTTCTGAAGTACCTGCTTTTCCAATGATCCTGCCTTGCTCAAGATTCATTCCCTTCATGAGGTTCTTGAAAATTCCAGCCTTCATTTATCTGGTTGTTTTCCTGTTAATTTCTCATTCACTGTTGTTACTACACTAGAGGCCCAGTACATGAAAATTCGTGCACTGGGGTGGGGGCGTCCCTCAGCCAGCCTGCCCCATCTCACAGTCCAGGAGCCCTCAGGGGATGTCCTACTGACGGCCTAGGCCCGCTCCCCATAGGGAGCCACAGTCTGGCCTCCCTCTGTGGGAGGTGACCAGGCTGATCAGGGGAAGGCGCCGCCCCCATCACCCCGCTGCTGCTGCCACTGCCAGCCATGACAGCTGCGAGGCCTGAGCCCTGGTCCTTGCAGCCACCAGGGCTCATGGTTGCCCTGATGTAGGGAGTGGCTCTAGAGTTAAGCCTCAGATTGACCTGTGGCAGAGCCACAAACAAGTCCCAGCTCAGAGGGCAGAGCCTCTTAGCATAATTAAGCGTAACCTTATAGTGCTCCCTAGATCCTTCCTAGGTAGCTAATGGGCTGTGGGAGGTGCAGCAAGTGCTGCCAAAACAAGTGAAACTCACAAGAACATTGTAACTATGGTGACCACTACCTTGTTTTTCTCTGACTATAAAAGCCTCGGCTTGCTGGCTGGATCCTTCTCTGTGGTCTCACCCAGGCACGGGAGATCCACCAAGCCCCAGCTATATTCTCTTGTCTTTTCTTTAATCCTTCGCCACCCCCCTCAGGCTCACGGAACCCTTGGTTGTGCTGGCACGGCACACCTTGAGCCCCTGGCCTCGCAGCTGCCTGAGCCCACAGCTGCCATGAACCCCGGGCCTCGCAGCCACTGTGGCTTTGTCCAGATGGACGTCCAGAAGCCATCCTTCTAATTAGCATATTACCCTTTTATTAGTATAGATTACCCCTCACCCCCCCCCAAAAAAAAGTAGTGTTGGTAATTAACTAATATAGCAATCTTATAAGATAAATCTTAGATGAGATTTAGAGATCACCCAATTATAGTGAGCTCCCACAATGTGCCAGACACTGGTTCTAACCCTGGCAATGAGAAGGTACACAAGACCTGCTGCTGCTTTTCAGAAATCATAGCTCCTTCGTTTTGCAGACAACAACAACAACAAAAAAGCTCATGGAAGTGAAATGGCTTACCCCAAATCATTCATGTGGCAGGAGAGCCACCTTTCTTGATATAGATATAATGTAGTTCACTCTCCTATAGTTGTGGACACAAGTCAGTACAGAGACTTATTATAATCACACTGTTTCATTTGCTTCACCAATGTATGTTTGTTATAGCTAGGTACAATGTCAAATGCTCTTTTTAAACTCTTTCAGCATAATATAATTAACTAGAGGCCCAGTGCACAAATTTGTATGTGGGTAGGGTCCAGCCAGCCCACCCCAATCGGGGCGATCGGCCCGGGGGCGGGGGGCGGGGGGGGCCTTTGGTCGAACTCCCAGTTGAGGGAACAATTTGCATGTTACCTTTTTATTATATAAGATAGGATAAGTGGTTTTTGACTAAAGTAAGTGGGGTAAGTTCAGCAGAATACCTTTTATGCAATATTCTTCAGGACAAACTATGATTTGAACTAATTCTGTCCCAATTCAGTGCCATACTAGAAACTGTCTCAGAAGCAGCTTTGCCTCCTTGGTATCCCCCTTTTGTAGGCATGCCTACATCACAATCATTTTCCTCTTATTTCACCCAGAGTCCTCAGGGCAGGCAAAGTAGTTGAAAGTTTTCCTGCTTCCCAAATCCCTGAGTCCTCTAGGTTTTCCATCTCTACCAAGGATGTGTGTTTTTTAAAGACTTGGTTGTACCCTTATAATGTCTCAGCTACCCTTCCATCTAACAGCTTGTCCTCTTTGGCCTTAGGACTCCTCTGATGATGGCTTGCACAAGGAAGAATCTCGAGGTGATCCAGGACCTTGTAGAACATGGTGCAGATCCGCTTCTGAAGAACAAAGATGGCTGGAACAGTTTCCATATTGCCAGCCGAGAAGGGGACCCTCCAATCCTCCAGTACTTGCTCACCGTTTGCCCAGATGCCTGGAAGACAGAGAGCAAAATTAGCAGAACTCCTCTGCACACGGCAGGTATGGCCCGGAGCTCTGCCTCCCCCAGCACTGCAGAATGGCCGAGTTGGAGAGATTTGGAAAATAGAGGTTGGTGAAGAAGAGCAGCTTTTGGATATTTTGGCATATACTTAGTTTCTAAAGCTAATGTCACTTGGTACTTAACATGCACTTCTTTCTTGTATTAGTTCACTTTTCATAAATATCGGTCTTAGTCTTCCCAGCTAGTTAGATGGTATGCTGGTTTTTTCCTCACTAAGTCTTTGACCTTGGGCAAGGAGCTTAGTCTCTTGAGCTAGTTTCAACAGCAAGATAATGATAACAAGGATGCCCATATCGCACGGTTATTACAGGGTTTAAGGAGCCGAATGTAGGTAAACCCCTTAGCACAGTGTGTGACACATGAGCACAGAACGGGCTGTTGCTATTTTTATGATCATTTTCACATTTTTTTTATTATTAAGGACAGGAGGAAAAGAGACAGGGTTTTTGATTGTTATTTGTTTTTAATATATATTTTTATTGATTTCTGAGAAGGGAGAGGGAGAGAGAGATAGAAACATCAGTGATGAGAGAGAATCATTGATCAACTGCCTCCTGCATGCCTCCTACTGGGGATTGAGCCCTCAACCTGGGCATGTGCCATGACCAAGAATCAAACTGTGACCTCCTGGTTCGTAGTTTGATGCTCAACCACTGAGCCACACCAGCTGGGCAAGAGACAGTTTTTAAATGTCCTCAGCAATATCTACCACAGCACTATCTATTTAAATAAACATAGGTACTTATAATTAAATACCTGAGTGTATTTGACTTATGTAGTGATAATGTCAAATATAAATTTAGGGTATTTTTATTGTTTTGAGTAATTAGTCTTAATTCTGAATTATAATTTATAGATTATTTTAAATTTGTAAAAAGCAAAGCTGCTGTGGTATAAGATGAAATGGATATTAATGAGCTTGAGTCCAGATCAAGAAATCTTGACAATAATCTTTAGCCTTCTAGAGAATTCATTGAATTAGAATACAGGGTTTTTAATTTCTCTAAAAATCAATACCTGTGACATGACATAGTTTAGGAAATATGCATACAATTGTTCTAGCCACAGTGGGCACGTAAGGACCAAGGAGTCCTTTTGCAAGAGTGAAGAAAATGTTTCTCTGCTCACAAATTGTTTGACTAGGTCCCCTACTCTTCTGGAGAAATAGTACCTAGTCATTTACACAAAGTAGTGGTGCACAGATAGTCAAAAAGCTTTATTATTGACCATAGTTATTTTTAGTAGTAGAATTAAATTCCTGGTTATTTTGTCATGGATTACTCTTAAAATTTTTTTACATTTCCTAGGCAAAAACTGCCTGGCTCAACTCAAAAGGGAGGAGATAGGTAAGTTTAGGATTGGAAATTTGCCATAAAAGTGTTCATAAAGACAAGATAATCAGTTTTGGCTATGGACCTATTCAGTAAAAACATCATTCTTTACCAATTATCCAGCTAGATTTTTATTAATGTACCTACTTTAATTGCCCCTTCCTGTAAGTCATAGCTAAAAAGATGGGACAGAGACCAGTGCCAAGAGGAAAAAAGCATTTTATATGTGCACCTAAAAACTCTAATTCTCAACTCTCTTCTCCCAGCAATGCATGGCTGTTTAGAGGCAGTAAAGGTGCTTCTTCAGAGGTAAGAACAAAACAGATTGAGGAAGATATTTGCTAATTATGACAGCTAATGTCGATGCTACTTAAGAGCTCAAGCAAATTGTTCAAGAGCAGCTAAAGTACCAAAAGAGAAGAGAACAAAGGACATAGCAGATAATTTAAAGAACATAAAACAAAAATAGCTAACAAATTTGAGAGAAAGTCACTTATTTGTTCATTCAACAAGCATTCATCTATTTATTCAGTGCCTATTTGAATTGTACCAGATGCAGGGGTTACAATAGAAATGAGACAATGTGTTTTCCCTCTTATGGAACTCACAGACACTGCACTAGTTGTATGAATCTGGTGGCCATTACGAGGAATTGCAGGATCCCTGCAGAAGCATATGACAAGAAGACCCAACTTGGCCTAGGAGTGAGGAATTTCAGCCCCAGTGTCATTTAAACTGTGACCTGAAGGAAGCTGAGAGTGGGAGGCAGGGGGGCATTCCAGTCAGAGGAAGCAGTACTCGGGGATGCTCATCCTGGGAAAACCATAGTGCATGTAAGAAACTGAAAGAAGCCGGGGGAAGGTCAATGGGGAAAAAAGGAGAGACATATGTACTACTATTTGTAATACTTTAAACAATAAAATAAAACTTTAAAAAGAAAGAAAGAAACCTAAAGAAGCTCAGTATGTGCTGAAGCATATAGTGAGGGGGAGAATGGTGCGGGGTGAGGCAGGAAAGGAAGGGCAGGTTTCAATCAGGTGGGACATTATAGGCTATGGGAAGGATTTTAGGTTTTATTTTAAGCATATAACATGCCATTGAAGGGATTTTAGCAGGGTGAGTAGAATAAGAAATTTGCATTTTTCAAAGATCCTCTCGTTGCAAAATAGCGAATGGAGTGGAGGAGGAGCAAGATTGGGTGCTTTGAAAGCTGTTGGGAGGCTATTGTAGTTAAACAGGAAAGAGATTGTAGCTGGACTAAGAAGCTAACTGTAGGGATGAAGGAAAAGATTTGGAGATACTTCAGTAGAATCGGTAGAACTAGGCCAGTGGTTCTCAACCTTGGCTGCACATTAGAATCACCTGGGAATCTTTTTAAAATCCTGATTTCTGGGCCTCATCCTCTGGAAATTCTGTTTCTTTGTTATGGGGCCACAACATTAGTAACAAAGAAACAGAATTTCTGGAGGTATTAGGTGAATGATTCAATAAAAGAACTGGGAGAGAAGGAAAAGTCAAGGATGACTTTCAGGTTTCTCACTTAAGCAGCTGGTGCTGGTGCCATTTACTGAGGTAAAGAGCAGTGGAGGGGGAGCAGGTTTTGTGTGAAAAGATGACAGGTTCACTTTTGGACATGTTGAGTGCATGTGCCTGTGAGACATCCAAGCAAAGATGTCAAGGGAGCAGTTAGAGACACAGATATGAAGCCCAAAAAACAGGTATGGGCTGAGATACAACTGTGGGCTTCATCAATACAGAGATGATGATTGAATTTTTTTTTTTTAAATATATTTTATTGATTTTTTACAGAGCCAAACCGGTTTCGGCGATGATTGAATTTTTAAGAGTGGAACAGATTACCTAAGTAGACCGTGCATAGTAAGAATAGAGGAGGGCTTAATGCAGTGCCCTGAAAGCATCGCTTATGTGTAGGGCTTGCCTACTGCAAATTGGAACATACTTGATTGTCAGCAAATTTATAGATATTCATTCATTGGACAAACATTTTTGGAAGCACCTCCTATCTGTTAGGTGCTGGGTGGTAAGCAAAACAAATGCAGTCCTTTTCCTAACAACCTATAGGCTGGTGTGGAAGACAAGTATAGGCAATCAAGTAAATACCATAAAATTATAAATTGTAATACAGGTATCTCTGTTTTCTGAAAGTTTGTATTATCCCACTTCGCCTATATATAAGACCTACATTAGTACATTTTTTCACTAATCAAAAGAATCCGAAGAGGATTTTCTTTTTTTTTTTTTTAATATATTTTTTTTATTGATTTTTTACAGAGAGGAAGGGAGCGAGATAGAGAGTTAGAAACATCGATGAGAGAGAAACATCGATCAACTGCCTCCTGCACATCTCCCACTAGGGATGTGCCCACGACCCAGGTACATGCCCTTGACCGGAATCGAACCCGGGACCCTTGAGTCCGCAGGCCGACGCTCTGTCAACTGAGCCAAACCGGTTTCGGCAAGGATTTTCATTTTTACAAGAAAAGCTGTTACTGTAGCAATGCAGGTCTTTCATAAAAGTGAAATGGCACATGTAATGCAAACTTTCAGAAAGGTGAAGATACTCATTGCTTTATGCCATTTTGGCTTACAAAAAATTTTGTAGGAATGCTCTACTTTCAGCTAGCAGGGGAAACCTGTAATGCTAAGAGAAAAAGTACACAATGGCATGTGGAAGCAAAGGTGCTGTTGATGCAGGAGAGAAGACAGGCCTGTGTGAAGTCACAGAGCTGTGATTTGAAGAATGCATTGGAGTTTGCCAAGTGAATAATGGAGAAATAATTTCTAAGCAGAGGGCATCAGCAAGTGCAAACGCAGCCAAGAGCTGGGCAAATGAAAGACCAGGAAAAAGGCAGGATCATGAAGAAGGTAGGAACAGAAGATGATCAGACTGGTGGGAGGTGCGACTGAGAAGACAGGACAGGAAGTTGAGGATAGGAACGGAAAAAGGGGAGGTGTGATGGAGAAGAAGATAGGACAGAAGAAGGTAGGACCAAGGAGACAGTAGGGCAGGTAAGATAGGATGGTGAACAAGGTAGGACTGAGAAGATAGGACAGGTTGGACCATGAAGAAGATAGAACATAAGAAGATAGGATAGGTGGGAGGTGAAACTAAGATGATAGGGCAGGTAGGACCAGGAAAAAAGCAGGACCTAAAAGAAAGAACAACCATAAAGAAGGTAGGTTACAGTAAGCACAGAGCGGTGGGTATGTGGGCAAGAGAAAGCTGGAGAGGCAAGTTTGTGGGACAGTATCTTGACCACTAGAGGTCATGCTGAAGTTCCAAATTTTGTGCTTTGTTTTTGGGACATACTACTTAAAGGTTTATAACAGGAGCAGCCATACCAAATTGCATGGTGAAAAGATTATTCTGGTAGCTGTGAGAATGAATTAGCAAAGCAGAAGCCAAGGTGAGAAAAACAGGAAGCTATTGTCTATTGATTTGCTCCTAAGGGGTAAAAGCAGCGAAAGAGAAAGATACAATTAAAATATTTTGAATACAGAATTGAAAGGTAGTAGATTGGGTTTGAGAGCTAAGGGGTTACATCAGGGCTCCTGGCATGAGAAGTTGGAGAAATTGTAGTCCATAATATGGAATGACAGAAGTTTAGAGGAGGAACAGATTCGCTGGGGGAAACCGACATACTGTTGAAGAGCTAAGTTCTAATATTGAGATGAGGAAAAGAGGGAGAGTGCTGCAGATTTTCACAGATCATTTGTAGGGTATGTCATCTACTGTAAGTGGTCAAGAGTCAACTGTCCATTGGGTTTGAAGCAGTGACTCTTCTCAGCTCTGTTATTTTGGGTTTGGGCTCTAGGTGTCAATATCAACCAGACTGCAGAGACAAATGTGGCCTCACACCCTTTATGGATGCAATTCAATGTGGGCACATCAACATAGCCAGGCTGCTCCTCGAAAAACATAAGGTACAGCAATGATTTGGTATTTTCTATGAGTTTTAGTCATAGGATAAAAAGAGATCATGGTTATTCAGATCCTGGTTCAAATTCCAGCACTGCCGTGGGTGCCCCCCCCCATAACCTCTTTAAGCATCAGTATTTCCATCTGTAAAATGGTGACAAATTTTAATTCTTCAGAGGGTTATTCTAAGGATTAAATATAATTAGCAAAATAAGATGTTTTTTTAATTGATTTTAGCGAAAGAGAGAGAGAAACATTGTTCCACTTATTTATGTATTCACTATAGGCCCAGTGCACGAAATTCGTGCATGGGTAGGGTCCCTAGCTGCTGCCAGCTACCAGCTGGTGCCTTCCTTCATTCTATGCCGCTCCCTGGTGGTCAGTGCACATCATAGCGATCAATTGAACTCCCAGTTGGTTGAATTCCCCAGGGGACAGTTTGCACATTAGGCTTTTATATATATAGACTAGAGGCCCGGTGCACAAAAATTTGTGCACTCGGGGGGCGGGGGAGGGGGGGTCCCCCAGCCCGGCCTGTGCCCTCTCGCAGTCTGGGACCCCTCGGGAGATAACGACCTGCTGGCTTAGGCCTGCTCCCGGGTGGCAGAGGGCAGGCCCAATCCCTAAGTGCAGCCCCTGGTCAGGCTCAGAGCAGGGCCGATTGGGGAGTTGGGGCGCCGCCCCGTCATGCACAGAGCAGGGCGGATCGGGAGGTTGCGATGCCACCCTCAGTCACGCTCAGGGTAGGGCCGATTGGGGGATTGGGGCACCGCCCCCTGTCACACTCAAGGCAGGGTCGATGGGGAGGTTGCGGCGCCACCCCCTGTCACGCACAGAGCAGGGCCAATCAGGGGCTTGGGCACTGCCCCCTGTCATGCACAGAGCAGGGCAGATCGGGAGGTTGCGATGCCACCCTCAGTCACGCTCAGGGTAGGGCCGATTGGGGGGTTGGGGCACCGCCCCCTGTCACACACAGAGCAGGGCAAATCAGGGGGTTGGGGCGCTGCACCCTGTCACACTCAGGGCAGGGCCAATGGGGAGGTTATGGCTCTACCCTGTCACACACAGAGCAAGGCCCGTGGAGGGGGGTTGGGGCGCCACCCTCTATCACCCACAGAGCAGGGCCGATCAGGGGGTTGGGGCGCCACCACTGTCACACTCGGGGCAGGGCCGATGGAGAGGTTATGGCTCTACCATGTCACACACAGAGCAGGGCCGATCAGAGGGTTGG
>NW_005361351.1:542816-552112 GCF_000412655.1 Myotis brandtii
TGGCTGCCGGCTGCCATCTTGGCTGACAGTTAATTTGCATATACTCACTGATTAGCCAATGAAAAGGGTAGCGGTCGTACGCTAATTACCATGTTTCTCTTTTATTAGTGTAGATTGGTTGATTCTTGTATGTGCCCTGGGGATCAAACCCAAAACCTAGGCATATCAGGATGATGCTCTAACCAACTGAGCTACCCCTCCATGGCAGCAAAGTAACAGTAGCTGTTTTATAGTAATAACAACAAACCCCACTGAGTGCACTTTGGGCACACTTTAGAGCAGTGGTTCTCAGCCTGTGGGTCTCGACCCCTTTAGTGGTCGAACGACCCTTTCGCCTAAGACCATCCTGCAATATCAGATATTTACATTACAATTCATAACAGTAGCAACATTACAGTTATGAAGTAGCAACGAAAATAATTTTATGGTTGGGTCACAACATGAGGAACTGTATTTAAAGGGCCAGAAGGTTGAGAACCACTGCTTTAGAGCATTGAATCTTAACCTTTTTGTTTGTTTGTTTATAGAGTCCTTTAACAATCTGACAAAAGCTCAACAATAAATATTAAAATAATAATAATCACCATAAAAATAAATAAATAATCTGACAAAAGCTATATAACATAGGCCCAGAAAAATGTATATAGGCAACAAATTTTAGCTAAAATGTCAGAAGGTCCATGGACCCAGCTTTCTCTGCTGCTTATTTTTCTTACTGTCTCTCCCGAACCTACTAGGCTTGCATTTGTGCTGAGGATTCCCTGGGAGCCCAGGCTATACACAGGGCAGCAGTCACTGGGCAGAATGAAGCCATCCGATTCTTGGTATCTGAACTTGGCATTGATGCAGACGTGAAAGCAACATCAACCCACCTTACAGCACTTCATTATGCAGCTAAGGTTTGTTTCTTTTCATAAAGTTGTCCCTGCTTCCTTAGGCTTGCCTTACTTTACTGAGAAATAGCTCCACTGTCCTATTGCTTTGGCTCCATCTCTGGAAGAAAAAAATTGCTCATGATATGCTCCTAAAATGTTAAAGGGAAGCCCTGCATCCCTTTAAATAGAAACCTACCTTTATTTGTTGCTAGGCAAAAACTGAAAACACCCTTTATTCCATTCAATGCCTGGATTTTATGTTTCATCCTGCCCTTTTTTCGTCTTCAAGAATGATGTTTTTGAAGTCGTAAAAATCCATTATGTTAAATTCCTAGCCCTCTCTCCTAATGGTAAATTTCAGAAGTTAAAATTTATTAATTGAGGGAAGGGAATTGCATTTACCAGCCTCTCTAATGTATAAAAAATATTTTAAGACGTGCAAAAATTTTTCACTACAGCCCGGCTTGTGTTGTTCAGTTGTTGAGCATCGATCCATGAACCAAGAGATCCCTGGTTCAATTCCCGTCTAGGGCACATGCCCGGGTTGCAGGCTCGATCCCCAGTGGGAGGGTGCAGGAGGCAGCCAATCAATGTTTTTCTCTCATCAATGTTTCCATCTCTCTATTCCTCTCCCTTCTTCTCTCTCTAAAAAATCAGTTTTAAAAGTATTTTAAAAAAAGAAGAATTCTCACTTAATAAAAATCTTATTTTAAAAAGTTTTCCTCCTGTTTTAAATACTAGGGGTATTTGCTTATTATCTTTAACATGATTGGCTACTTGCCTTTACTTGTTTTTCTAGCAACAAGACTGTTTTCTGATGGCTTACACACTCTTATTTTTTTAGCAATTTTTAAAAAATGAATCTTTATTGTTGACAGTATTACATACATCCCCTATGTTCCCCCATTGAACCCCTCTAGTCCATCCCCTCACCCTGACCTACACACTCTTGCCTGCATTCCCCTATGAGAAAGTGGTTAGATAAATGGCGGTGTGCTAAGAGGGGGGAGAGGGGAGCTAGTGGGTCCACCCATAGGAAAATTGAACCTACAACCTTGACTTTAGTCTCACCACATACTAATGAACTAACTGGCTAGATAGAAAGTGTATAAATTGCCTCATGAATGATAATGCCAGCTATGATGAGAGTCCCATCCAGGAGAGGTGACCATCTTTTCTAATTTATCTCTGCCCTAAAGATTTTAGCAAAGAGTGTGTGTACTTGGGAGAATTTGGAATTGTGTGTTCTGTAGGCTCATTACACTGAAGGAAACCCAACTGTATTAGTCGGTAATTTGGCCTCCAAAGTTGACCATCTATTTTCTAATAACTGAATATCACCAAAATCTATCTTTAATGATTTATAGTGGAGTTTGAGAGTGATGTGATGATTTTTCCTTTAGATACGAAAATATAGTTTTAGCAGTTGAGTATTTTAGAAAAATGACCTAATATATAGATTCGTGTTTATGTTTAAAGGTGCTTGTCACAGTGATAATGAGTTTATTTCACTCCTCAGGAAGGACATGTGAGTACAGTTCAGATGCTCATTTCCTTGGGTGCTGACATCAACTCTAAAGATGAAAGAAATCGATCAGGTACAGTTTCTTTGTGCCTTGGAACTTATTATTCAGTGGAATATAAACAATACATGCACTTTTTTATTGTTGTTAATCCTCACCCGAGGATATTTTCTTCGTTGATTTTCAGAGAGAGTGAAAGAAAGGGGGAGAGATAGAGAAATCGATTGGTTGCCTGCCCTGACCCTGGCCAGGATCAAGCCTGCAATCGAGGTACATGCCCTTGACCAGAATTGAACCTGAAGCCCTTCAGTCCTCGGGCTGACACTCTATCCACTGAGCCAAACTAACTAGGGCTACATGGACTTTTAAAAACATTGGTTTTGCCAAAACCGGTTTGGCTCAGTGGATAGAGCGTCGGCCTGCGGACTGAAAGGTCCCAGGTTCGATTCCGGTCAAGGGCATGTACCTGGGTTGTGGGCACATCCCCAGTAGGAGATGTGCAGGAGGCAGCTTATCGATGTTTCTAACTCTCTATCTCTCTCCCTTCCTCTCTGTAAAAAATCAATAAAATATATATTTTAAAAAAAAATTGGTTTTAATGTTATTCCTCTACTAGCTCAGCAACTTTTCCTTAAAATTACATCTCAAAAAAAAAAAAAATTACATCTCCAAATAGAACTGTTGCTGTTCCCATGACAATGATGATGACTACTACTCATTATTAATGCTGTTATTATTATGTTTTTATCATTTTAAACTACAACAGTATATGTGACATAAAAATACTTTATATTGTCATGATGCCACCAGCTATTCAGGTAGTTTATAGATGCTTCATAGGTCATCTCTCTTTTAAGTGTATTTAAAAAGTACAATCATTACAGTTTTCTCAATTTAGAGCTCAGAAGGATATTTCCAGAGCTAATTCTTTAAACTCATACTTCCGAATAAACTCAGTAATATTCTCTTTGTCAGTGGCCATCCTTCAGGAGTTTAGTGGAGGCTTCATGATGCTTCAAAGACTCATAGATAACTATGAGGCCACAGAGGATGGTCCCCAAGTCCAGGGACACAGACTTTCTTCTAAAGACCAGAGCAGGAGCCAGGGTCCCTTCAGCGCTAATTTCTAACCAGAACAGGAAGATCTGTCAGCTCTATTTGTTTTTGTCATATCATTCTCATTCATGGTGATACTTTTACTCAGAGAGTTCACAAAACTTTGAAAAGTTTTTCTGTACCAGTTAAAGTCTATTTCTCATAAACTTGCTTTGTTGCTTTAGTCAAATCTCTTAAATCCTCTCCAGTTGATCTTGTTATTTTTAAGTCTTTCTATCCCAATCAGCTTAAAAGAAAACATGTTTTAATCTAGTATGGGCAAAGTCACACAGATGGATTGTGGAAATATAAAATCTATACAATTAAAAGAATCAATATTTTCATTAGGAGCAGCCTACTGTATTGCTTTGAGGATCATGCACTAAGTTTGTGTGACTTCTCTCTCTGCCTAGCCCTACACCTGGCCTGCGCGGGTCAGCACCTGGCCTGCATCGAGTTTCTTCTACGGTCTGGGCTGAGGGACTCCCCAGACATCACGGGCACCCTGGCTCAACAGCTGACACGGAACACAGACATCCTTCAGTGCTTCGGCCACAGCATGACGGCATGAGGGTGTTTCTAAAAGACAGTAAAACTCATGGTAACTTAAATCCTGCTGCTTAAGTCATTACCAGGTTCAGTGAAATCTGCGGATAGTTGCTGTCCTCTTCCCTCCCTCCCCTGCACTCCACCGCAGCTGAGAGTCCCAGAGGATGTGGACGCTGGCTTCCAAATGGAGGGATGGACACACTAAAAATCTCTTCTTACCTGCATTTCATTTTGTGGCCTTAAAATGGATTTAGATGATGTTTGTGAGGTCAGCGTCTGGACTCCTTAGAAAGCATTTAACATGCAGGAATATAATATAGTATACATGCTTTTATATATATATTTGTACATATATATGAAATGTTTTATAGTAAACATATTATAAGGCAGTAATAATATTAAAAATATAGCATATTACTGTTCACTTGAGCTATAAATAATTGTCCTGTTTACTTTCTTTCATGGGCATTTTCTTAGTTGTTACATGGTTTAATTTGGTTTTGTAGCCAGAGAGAATTGCTTATAATCTATTTTATTTACATAGACATTTTCAAGGAATTTATGAAAATGTTTTCTATATTCTAAGCACTGCTAGTTAAGCTATGTTATGGTCTTGAGGTTATTTTTTTTTTTTTTATTAGAGAGTTCTGTATTGACTCTCTTTAGGTAATCAGTACACCTAAAAAATGAACCTAGGATAATTTCAAAACTTTTCTACTACCTCAGTTGAGGAGAGGGGTTTGTTGTTAAAGCCTGCAGGTCACATTTCCTGTTGCATGCCATCTGCCATCACGACCTGTGATTGTGAAGGAATGAATACTTGTTGTACCTTTTAAGAAATTTGTAGCAATTTAAACATATTGAAGATAGGATGAGTGCTCAGGCATTTGGATTCTCTTCCTTTTATTTATTTTTTGTATCATTTTCTCTGAATTGAAGAGGATAGTAATTAGTCTAAGTCAGTCTGTTGAAAGATCAAATGCATCCATCACAAGCAAGACCTGATCTCCTTGTTTAGTGTAGTCCCATGAAAGCTTGTCACACATCTAGCTATTCTCAGCAGTGTATGGGGCTGGGTGAACAGTCAGAAATTCCAATTCTTCTTTATTATTCCCAGATGGAACTGACTGAGTCCTCTACCCAACAATCAGATAAACATACTTGATTATATAATCTTCTCTTGTGACCTCTATATTACATACTGCATCTGCACTGATTCAAGCTGCAGTTACATTTCCTGTGGCTTCAGAGACGTCTGTGTGTCTGCCCTTTGGGTCTGAAGATGGCCTGTTAATGTGCAGGCGGGATGGGAGATCAGTCTGGTGCTGGCCATCTCATCTCTTCAGCACACATGTGAAGCAGCTTCTTTTAAAAAAAAATTTTTTTATTTTATTGATTTTTTACAGAGAGGAAGGGAGAGGGATAGAGAGTTAGAAACATCGATAAGCTGCCTCCTGCACACCTCCTACTGGGGATGTGCCCGCAACCCAGGTACATGCCCTTGACCGGAATCGAACCTGGGACCTTTCAGTCCGCAGGCCGATGCTCTATCCACTGAGCCAAACCGGCTAGGGCTGTGAAGCAGCTTTTTATTTGCAGTGACTACATGTGAGACCGGTTCACATCTGTGGCTTTGCTTCTAATGTACCCCCTTATACTAGCTCACCACCCAGCTGCAATGAGGGAATATCTGGTTACACGTTTGGTCCCAGGAGTTTCAGAGATGGCAGGAATGATGATAATGTCAATTGTGACAAAGATGGTAGTGATGATATAATAGTCTTACTGTATTAAAAATGCTAGTAACAATAATAATAATTAGTATTATTCCCTACTTCTAGTTATAGGTACCTTTCTCACTTCTTTGGGTCTTTACTTAAAAGTCACCTCAGCCCTAGCTGGCGTGGCTCAGTGGATAGAGTGTCGGCCTGCGGACTGAAGGATCTCAGGTTCAATTCCGGTCAGGGGCATGTGCCTGGGTTGCGGGCTTCGGTCCCCAGTAGGGGTAGTGCAGGAGGCAGCCGATCAGTGATTCTCTCTCATCATTGATGTTTCTAGCTCTCTCTCTCTCCCTCTCCCGTCCTCTCTGAAATCAATAAAAATATATTAAAAAAAAAAAAAAGTCACCTCAGTGAAGCCCTCCCAGGCCACCCAATCTAAACTTTTGTTCTCTCCTTCAGCATTTTATATCTCCTTTCCTCAGTTTCTTTTTTTCTCCTTTGCATTTATCACTATCAAGTATACCATACATTTTAAGTTATTTTGTTTCTTGTCTGTCTCCTCGCTAGAATGTCAGTTCCTTGGGCAAAGTTTTTGTCTCTTGTTTATTTACTAAATCTACGGGCCCAGAGCAGAGCCTGGTGCATAATAAGGTCTGAAATTATTATATGGTCAACAAGTGAATGGTAACAATTCACATTTCTTGGACACTTACTATATCCTAGATACTGTGGTGAGCACCTTACTTAGATGGTTTCATTTCATCCCTTGATCCTTGCAGGATACAGCCGCTCCTAATTATTATTCCACCCCAAGCATCCTTTCTCACACCAACTTCTTTAAAGAAGCTACCCTCGGTTTCATCAGCTCATAGGCACTGCTCAACCTGCTGCAGTCCACCTTCCTAGCTGCTACTCTGTGCAAGTTTTTCTCAGTTAGGTTACCGGTGACTTTCCAATTGCCAAATTAAGTAATATAGTTTTAGCCCTCATATTACTGATCCATTCAGTTTATCCATCACTCCCACCTTCTGGAAACTTGTTCTTTCACCTGTGATAGCACTCTCCTGGGATTTTCTTTCTGACTTTTCCTTTATGGTCTCCATCAAGAATGCCTCTTTTAGGGCCTGTCCTGCAAATGCTAGTGTGCCCGTTTCTGTCTCCAGCTCAGTCTTGTCTTTATTCTGCATATGCTTCCAGAACTAATGCCTCTTTTAGGGCCTGTAAATGCTAGTGTGCCCATTTCTAGCTCTAACTCACTGTTGTCCTTATTCTGCCTATGCTCCCAGAACCATCTCATCCATTCTCCTCATTTCACCTGCACCCAAATATTGATGACACTCCATTCTCTAACCTTTATTTTCCACTGCCTGCTGTATATTTTTTTTGCATAGACATTATAAAGCTATCCCACACTTTATTCAAAGCCTGGGTTTCCACCCTAACCAGTTTGGCTCAGTGGATAGAGCGTTGGCCTGCAGACTGAAGGGTCCCAGGTTCGATTCCGGTCAAGAGCATGTACCTTGGTTGCGGGCACATCCCCAGTAGGAAGTGTGCAAGAGGCAGCTGATGGATGTTTCTCTCATACCGATGTTTCTAACTTTCTATCCCTCTCTGTAAAAAATCAATAAAATATATTAAAAAAAAAACAAACAAACCTGGGTTTCCCCTTAACCTGCTTAGATGTGTGCCTGTATTTGCTGCCTAACTTGATGACACTGCAGATCACCCAGTCACCCAAGTGGGAAACCAGGAATCTGACTCTTACTCCAGCAGAAAGCTCTGCTTCATCTATTCTGCTCCTGCCCTATTAAGACTCCCCGGTTCAAGCCCTCCGACTTGTCCAGATCGCTATTACAGTAGCCTCCTAACTGTCCCTCCTGCTGCAGTCTTGTTCTCTTCAAATCCGTCCTCCACACAGCCCTGAGCTCCCACTCACATGACCAAGGGCGTTGACTGCTGCGGGTGGTTCACCCAGTCTCACCAGGATTCGGTGCCTTAACCAAGAGTCACTTCCCCAGAGATTTTGACTGGTCCTGAAAGAGCACCTGATCCACTGTGACTGTCTTTTCCTGAGATTGATCAGGCAGAGGTCTTGGGAAGAGATATAAATTAGTAAGAATTATAAACATTTGAAAATAGCTAGAACCTGACACATATTAATTAACAAAAAAAGTATATAATAAAGTATTTGCAAGACAAAAATAGAAAAGGGATTACAGAATGGAAAAGAAATTATGAAACTCAGACCAAAAAAAGGTATGTGAAGGGAGCTCAGGTAGTGAGATAGGGTTCAGGCACTAAATTCAATGTAACCATGGCATTGCTAGAATTCACCAGCAGGTGGCAGACCAGAGAAATGTCCTTTTATTCTCCCAGGTGTGTTTTGTTTTGTTTTAAACAAGAAGTTTATTTAAACAATAAGACAGTTGACTTGAAGGGAAAACTATCTAGGATTCACTTTTTTAGAGTAATTTATCCCTACTTAAAGACAGATTGCCCTACATGTAACAGCTACGTACAAAAAAGTTATAAAATTGTCCTTGGTTTTACAATGACAAATGAAAAACATTAAAATTCTCCAAACAAGGTATGCAAGAATTTTTATGTAGTTCTTATTTTGTTAAACAGAGCAAAATAACTTACTGGAATATAAAGATAAGAGCTGAATAAGCATCCCACTAATGGAGAAAGGGGATGTTTTCACAGAACCAGCATTTTTTCCCCATCCCATCTCCATTTGATATAGATCAAAACACACCATTGGCCATTTAGTTATAAAAAAATGCAAATGCTTGTGCACATACATCAGTTACTTTATGTACAATAAAGGAATGGGGAAGGGGAAAATGAAATAATAGAGAAAACTATACTGTAGTAGTCAGATGTGTTGAACCCAATCGCAGTTTTCTAACTGAGAATGTCTTTTTGGTCTTTAGATTTCTTAAAATTGCTTTCCTGAGCCAGCAAGGGGGTCAAGAGACCATTAGAGTGGTGTGATTTTTTTTTATTAAGAAAAAACAAGGTATAAGTGAGGGCTGGCCTCTGACCTTAGCTGAACAGGAAGGATTTGCCTGTTGTGCGTGACAAAGGTCTATCATAAAGCTTTTACAACATTCCTGACAAGGAAATTCACTATATAATGTGGAGAGGCCTAGGCATTCCTGAGAAAAACACTGGGGAATAATTATATTATTGGCCACCCCTGTTCTGCCACTGCGCCTATCTGGCCTGTATCAGCTAATCTATTGTTGCTTCTTCCTAGGCTTGCAAAGAGTGCATACTCAAGGCCTAGAAGCATACCCAGGGCACTTGAAATAAGAGAAACAAAGGTTGCAGTGCTAATTGTCCCTTGTGCAGAGTTTTACTGCCCCAGAGACCTTCAGGGAGTGGAGGAGAAGTCCCAGAGTTTGGCTATCAGTGTAGACCAAGCATGTCAAACTCAAAGGCTAACACGGCCAAATGAATAAGGTTTAAGTTTATGTGGGCCGCAAAAAAAAAAAAAAAAGTTTCAATTTTCATAGAAACGTGGGTTT
>NW_005361351.1:552262-570217 GCF_000412655.1 Myotis brandtii
TAAACCTATTTTTCTTGTTCTCCAAAAGCAAAATATTTCCTGTTGCACACACCAAACAAGTCAATCCAAGAAGACTAATGAGGCAATCGGCTGCTAACATGTTTGCTGCTAGTATTAGTGGAGAGAAATGGTGCGCCTGCACGTAAGGTGCGTAAGGGAAATGAATGCAACAAGATTATAGTAATCAGTCATTAGTGAATGTTGTAGTTCGTTATTAATTATGTATAGCAAGATATTGTAAAAATTAAGTTACAAAATTTTTATTAAAATGTTTCTTACATGCTGTTATGTTGGCTGGGCTGCAAAAATATTTGTTGTGGGCTGCATGCAGCCCGCGGGCCAAGAGTTTGACATGCTTGGTGTAGACTGGGGACCAGCACTGTCTGCCAGCAGACAAGCCATTAGTAGAATCCAGTTCATATCCAGAAAGCTCGCTGTAAGAGAGCCTGGGAAATGTGATAATTTGAAGGCTTCTGCAATGTATGAAATCGCATAAAAAGGAGGTTGGAATGGATCTTGAGTGCCATGCCCACCCACCAGACTTGGTATGTCCAAAATCTACCATGTATAAAATATAAAATTATTGATTCCTCCACACCTTCACAAAAGCTGTGCATTACCACTCTTCATGTCTACGGACTTGATATAACATCTCATTGATTTAGTTTTGCATTTCTTTAATTACGAATCAGATTGAAAATCTTTAGATTTGCTTGTTAGCCGTTTTTATTTTTTTCCTATATTTATCTGTATTCGTTAGCTACTACCCCCAAAACTCAGTGGCTGAAAGCAACAGCTGTTAATTATTTCTCAGAGTCTACAGACCAGCTGGGTAGTTTTTCTGATCCTAGCCAAGCTCTGCCAGTAGCTAGGCTCACTCATGCGTCTGCAGTCAGCTTGTGGATCGCTGGAGCTGGCTGGCTTGGGATGGAGTTGGCTGTGCCTACCCTCTGTGGTCTCTTCCTCTGTTAGGCTGACCTAGGCTTATTTTCATGAATGTGGCAGGGGAACGAGAAAGACTCGGGAGCTTTTTTGATCTTTGCTCTGTTTGGGCAGATACTGCCCTCCCACTGGCCAAAGTGCAGCGTCAGTGTGGCAGGGCACCAACCAGTGCCTGGATACAAAGAGGCCTTAGGTTGGGATCTTTTATGAAATCCTCTTGCATTTTTTAAAAAATGTATCCTTATTATTGATTGCATTATATTTTGACTGATAATTTGTTGATTTGTAAAAGTCCTTTTTCTATTGAGTTAATTATCTCTGCACAAAATTCAGATAGTAACTATAAAATTGTTGGTACACATTTAGAAGTGAAAAGAAAACCAGACTATAGCATTGCAGAGACAACCTATATATCTTCTTTTTTTCTAAAAAGCCTCTTGAATAGATATGGGCATTACACAAGGCTAACAACTAAAAGGCTTGGAGTGGGAAGACACAGACAACATGGATGGTATAGGTTACTGTGATAACTCAGCTATCAAGAATTTTAGAGTTTATTTTCATCTGGGGGCTTATTTTCCATGTTTTGCTGAAAATCCACAACTAGGATTCAGGTTTACGTAAAAGACACAGGAAGAAAACCCACCTTGCGGATAATCCTGCCCCTGGGAAAATCGCTCTTGGTCTCTCACATCCTTCCCACGCTTAGCTAACTCAATTTTACCATTTAACATTAGATGAACAAAAATTGCTCAGTAAGAGAGGTCTGCAAGTAAAGAAAAATACTCCAGAAAATAATTGTTCCTTCTCAGAGCTTCCATAACACTCTATTCACACTTCCTTGGTAGCCTACATTAGTTAGAATATAAATTCTGATCCTATAGCTAAGGCCTAAAATAGCAGTGGCATAAACACGAGTTTATTCTCTCCACATAAGAGCCTGGGCAAAACCAACCTGGTGTGAGTTAGGTCAGTGAGCCAGGCTCCTGGTGGTCCTGCCATCCTGAGCACAGGGCCCTCTTCTGTGGGGCCAGGATTGCTCATGGTCAGTAAAGGGGACAAGGGTGGGTCACGCCCCCTTTTTTTAAGAAGGCAAGTACATCATTTCCATTCAAGTCCCATTGGCCACAGCTTAATAATCCTAGAAGAGAAGCAAAGTTGGGAGGCAGTTAGGGTCCTGCTACATTCCCTTAGCAGAGACACACACTCCTTAATCTCAGGTGTAAAGTTCTAGAGAGCAGAGAGTAGCCACTTACTAACGCTTCTGAAGTTGTGAGGGACCCGAGGCCACCTGTGAAGATGGTGTCAGAATGAGGAACAGTCTGCAGCTACATAGAGCCTGATGGGGTTCCCCGCACTACTGCTACCAGCCTTGTGACCTAAAGAGGCTTACTTCAACTCCCTGCTGTTGGGTTCCTGCAAAGGAGCAACGATGGCACTTCCTTCCCGGGCTTATTGTGAGGATGAGATGGGCTAGTGCAAGGGTGGGGAATGTCCAGTCCACGGGCCGTATAAGGCCCAAGAAATCATTTGGTCTGGCCATGCCAGGGCATTAGTAAGTTAATTAAATGTTTGACCAAATAAAGCAGTTTTTAAGTTGATGATTTTGTATGACCCACAAATTATGTTATAAAAGGTTCCCCACCCCTGAGCTAGTGCTTGTGATGCCTGGCACTAGTGAATGTTAGCCATTGTGTCATTAATAACAGTATAACAACCAGCACAGACTCCTTGTCAAAGGTGAATGAAAACATCACCCTTAGCAGCAAGATTGAGAGGAAGGGCTGACGTCAGAGTAGTTATGGAGGCACCATATGTATTTCTTTCTCCTTCCTTCCTCGGGCACCTCCATTTCCTTTATCAAAAAGAACGCTTGATCTCAATCTTTCTTCATGCCAAGAAGTTAATGAATTAAAAATACAAATTTTACCAATCCCTGAGATCAGGTTACTTAAACCAAGTAAACAGGGGTCTCAAGATGTAAAGAAAGATTTTTTTAAATTGATTTTAGAGAGAGAGAGAAACATCAATTTGTTGTTCCACTTATTTATGCATTCATTGGTTGCTTCTTGTATGTGCCCTAACCAGAGATCCAACCTGCAACCTTGGTGTATCAGACAACACTCTTACCAACTGAGCTACCCGGCCAGGGCTGTAAAGAAAGATTTTAAAAAATGTATTCTATCTGGGCCTTCACTCAAACCTTTGTAATTTAGAAGTTTTTCTGACCCTTTCATGACTATTTTATTAATTTTATTTCCTTTCAACATCTCAAATAGGTCTACTTTTCTCCATGTCCACTGCTACTACACAAGTTCTAGCCAGTGTCCTCTTGTTCCAGGTGCTGTGATTGGGTAACTTCTGACCCCGGAGTTTAAGAGGGTGAAACAGCCCTTCATCACGCTCATGGATTCTGTGGGTCAGGGATCGAGACCTGGCATGACGGGTGACTCGTATTTGCTCCACGGTGCTCTTGTTTGGAGCCTGAGTTTTTCACATGGGCTCCTCCCAGGGGGTCTCTCTATAATGTGAGCTTTCACAGGGTGGAGGCTGGTTCCCAGGATGAGCATATGAGAATTTGGGGCCGGGGGGGCGGGGGGCCTGCAAGGCGGGCAGGAGGAAGCTGGTCACCTTTCTTACCTCGCTGAGAGCCAAGCACTTCCTTGCTTTTTTAAAAAATATATTTTATTGATTTTTTACAGAGAGGAAGGGGAGGGATAGAGAGTCAGAAACATCGATGAGAGAGAAACATTGATCAGCTGCCTCCTGCACACCCCCTACTGGGGATGTGCCCGCAACCAAGGTACATGCATGCCCTTGATTGGAATCAAACCCGAGACCCTTCAGCCCCCAGGCCGATGCTCTATCCACTGACCCAAACCGATCAGAGAAAGCCAAGCACTTTCACTTCCCCACATTCCATTTTTTCAGGGCTGGCCAATCATCTTCTTTTTTTTCCCCATCACCATTTATCCCCTTGTGCCCTCTTGCACCTCTACCCACCCTTCCTCTCCCCCTCTCCCCGTAATCACTACACTGTTGTCCATGTCCATGAATGCTGGCCAATAATCTTAAACCAAACAATCTGGTTTTATGGGGAAGGAAGTAGACTCCGCCTCATCACAGGGAGTGGCCAAGTTCTAGAACAGCAGGTGGGACCAGAAATGCTGAACACTTTTCAAACCTAGACTTGGCCACTCTCTTGCCTGAATTCCTATAATGACCTCTAAGTGGTCTTGCTACTTCCACTTTTGTACTTCCCTTCATATAAATCTCATGTAGCGGCCTGAAAAAGCCTGTGACTGATTAGCTCGTGTCCCTCCCTGGCTCATAATCCTTCACTTGGAATAAAGCCCAGTTTAGGACTGCCTGCGAGTCCGCACAGCCCAGCTTGCCTCCTGAGCGTCAGTGTACGGAGCCCCTCTCTCTAGGTCACACTTCATGTCACAGACCTTCTTTCAGTTCCTCAAACAGACCAACTTTTCTTCTACCTCTGTCTTCCTGGAAACTTATCTTCCTGCCTTTTCATGTGGTCTATCCCCTGTTTATACTGGTCCCTGAATGTCACTCCCTCAAAAAAGCCTTCCCTGGTCCCAGTCTAAATGCAGGCCCTTCTCTCTTAGCACTTTGTTAATATTCCTTCACGTGCCTGTTCATGATTTCTTGAATAATGGTTGTCTTTCCCATAAAACTATATTCCATAAGATTGGGGTTCATGTCTGTTTGTGCTTGGCATAATGGAGGCCCTCCGAAAATATCTGTTGAATGAATTAATGGTCTAGGCGAGGAGCACTGCAAAAAGCATGTCTCTACCCTCAAGAATCTGGTCTAGGTTTGGACACCAAGCAGGAGTTGGCGGCAGTGGCTGTGGTAGGACAGAGGAAAGGTAAGATAGGGCAGGCTAGGTGAGCAGGCAAACTGGCTGACCAGACAGCCAGTCAACAACAAACTAATCTAGCAGTCTACCACTTACACATTTAATAACTGCCAAACAAGTTAACCTGGGCCCCACCACCAGCAACTCAGGTTCAGCAGGTCCCGCCCGCCTGCCACAGCCGTGATGGCACCCCTGGGAGGAGTACTGGTGTCCTTTTCCTTCCATCCTTGGGATTTGAAAATGGCTGCACACTCAGCATTGGAAGTTGTGTTAAAAAGCATCACCAGCCCTAACTGGTTTGGCTCAGTGGATAGAGTGTTGGCCTGCGGACTGAAGGGTCCCAGGTTTGATTCCGGTCAAGGGCATGTACCTTGGTTGTGGGCACATACCCGGTAGGGAGTGTGCAGGAGGCAGCTGATCGATGTTTCTGTCTCATCAATGTTTCTAACTCTCTATCCCTCTCCCTTCCTCTCTGTAAAAAAAAATCAATAAAATATTTTTTTTAAAAAGCATCACCAAGCCCTGGCTGGTGTTTCTCAGTGGTTAGAGCATCGGCCCATACACCAGAGGGTCATGGGTTTGATTCCTGATCAAGGGTATGTACCTAGATTCTATCCCTGGTCAGTCCAGTTGGGGTGCGTTCAGGAGACAACCGATGGACGTGTCTCTCACATTGATGTTTTTCTCTCCTTTCCTCTCTCTCTAGAAATCATAAAAACATATACTGAAGTGAGGATTAACAACAACAACAAAAAAAACTTAAGCAGACTTTATATACAAGTCCAGACAGTGGCTATGGAGGGATATGTCCAAGCTGTGGCTAGACATCCGGAGGGTGGTGCCAAGCAACTAAGAGCTTAAGCAGCATTTGGGTAAGGGTAACAGCCAGGCACAGGCCAGCCTGTAGAGGCCCTGGCCAGGGAAGTGATCAGAGGACAAGGCCTACCCATAATCCAGAGAGGCTTGCCCAGGGAAGACTGCGTGGGGGGTAGGCTGTGAGAACCCTACTTAGGGGCAGGATGTTACTCAGGTCAAAACCTGCTCGAGGTGGATGAACCATAGCTCCTCCAATGGCTTAAGAGGTGGCGGTGGAGGTCGTGGAGGTTCTGGGAGAGGGGCCCTACGGCCTGGAGCTATGGGTCGCGGTAGAATTTGTGGTGGAAGTTGGAGTATGATAGGTCAGGGAAGAGAGGGCTTTGGAGGCAGAGGCCAAGGTCCTGGATGAGGAAGAGGTGCCTTTGCTGCTCACCCTGTACTAACCATGGAGTAGCTGGACAGCCAGTTGGATGCAAATATGTCAAAAACAAAAGGACACCTGGGTGCCAAGTTAGATGCCTACAGGGCACAAACGAAAGCTAGTGATTGAGGCCTGCCTGCCCTCCTGGGAGAGACTCATTATCACATCTGTAAATAACCTGAGATAACAGATGAGAAGAAACCTACCTGATTAATGCTGGGAGTACCTATCACAATGGACTGTGGACTTACCTGCCAGCAGTTTATGAATTAGTGTGTTCCTTTTACTTTTTCAATCCTGTATTGTATGAAACCCTTTTTTTCCTCTGCCTTGAGTTTTGTTTTGTTTTGTTGTTTTTAGTTTTTTTTTCTCTCCCAGACTTCTTTTTGAACATGAATATGTCGGTTCTCTTTCCATCTCTGCCTCCCCTCACCTGTCGTATATGCTTTGATATTCTCACATTTCCTCTGTTTATCTCTGTACCTCCTGAAAAAAATCCATCAATGTTCCTTCTCAATGCCTAGGTTTCTGAGATACAGTCTTGTTCTATATCGCCTTAAAAGCCTCTTAGAAGTATTTAGGAAATCTGGAGTTCAAAAATGCATTCTGCAAACACATGAGTAATTACTTTACAGTGTTAGGACAGCCACCATGCCACTAGGCAATATAAAATTTTCAGCTCCATTAGAATCTTATGGAACCACCATTGTATATGTGGTCCATCATTAACTAAAATGTCGTTATGTGGTATGTGACTGTAATTGAAACCATACAGCACTGCCTTCTCTTACTACTAGTAATATTCATTAGATGTCCTAACGTGTTTTTTGTTTTTTTTAAAGCTTTTTTAAAAAAAATATATTTTATTGATTTTTTGCAGAGAGGAAGGGAGAGGGATAGAGAGCTAGAAACATCGATGAGAGAGAAACATCAATCAGCTGCCTCCTGTACGCCCCCCACTGGGGATGTGCCCGCAACCAAGGTACATGCCCTTGACCAGAATCGAACCCGGGACCCCTGAGTCCGCAGGCCGACGCTCTATTCACTGAGCCAAACCGGTCAGGGCCCTAACGTGTTTTTTAATGGCTTGAGGACCTCATTTCATTTTAGCACTGAATATTCCATTTTCTGGATGTATCAGTTTATTTATCCATTCACCTACTGAAGGACTTCTTGATTGCTTCCAAGTTTAGGCAATTATTAATCAATTGCTGCAATCATACATGTGCAGGTTTTTTTTTGTTTTTGTTTTGTTTTTTATTGCTAAAAGTATTACAAAGGGTATTACATATGTGTCCTTCCCCCCCTCCTCCATACAAGTCCTTCGGTTGATCTCTTACTCCCCTCCCTTCTGCCCCCCAACCCTCTCTGGCCTTCCCACTGCAGTTTGACAATCAGTTTGAGGCAGCTCTGCCTCTGTATCTATTATTGTTCAAAAGTTTGTAATGGTCTTTATTATCCATGAATGAGTGAGATCATGTGGTATTTTTCCTTCATTGACTGGCTTATTTCACTTAGCATAATGCTCTCCAGCTCCATCCATGCCGTTGCAAATTGTAAGAGTTCCTTCTTTTTTACAGCAGCATAGTATTCCATCGTGTAGATGTACCACAGTTTTCTAATCCATTCATCTACTGATGGGCACTTAGGCTGTTTCCAGATCTTAGCTATGGTGAATTGTGCTGCTATGAACATATGGGTGCATATATCCTTTCTGATTGGTGTTTCTGGTTTCTTGGGATATATTCCTAGAAGTGGGATCACAGGGTCAAATGGGAGTTCCATTTCCAGTTTTTTGAGGAAACTCCATACTGTCTTCCATAGTGGCTGCACCAGTCTGCATTCCCACCAGCAGTGCACAAGTGTTCCTTTTTCTCCACATCCTCTCCAGCACTTGTCGTTTGTTGATTTGTTGATGATAGCCATTCTGACAGGTGTGAGATGGTACCTCATTGTTGTTTTGATTTGCATCTCTCGGATGATTAGTGACTTTGAGCATGTTTTCATATGTCTCTTGGCTTTCTGAATGTCCTCTTTTGAAAGGTGTCTATTTAGGTCCTTTGCCCATTTTTTGATTGGATTGTTTATCTTCTTTTTGTTAAGTTGTATGAGTTCCCTATAAATTTTGGAGATTAGGCCCTTATCAGATATGACGTTGGCAAATATGTTTTCCCACGCAGTGGGTTTTCTTGTTGTTTTGTTGATGGTTTCTTTTGCTGTGCAGAAGCTTTTTATTTTGATGTAGTCCCATTTGTTCATTTTCTCTTTAGTTTCAACTGCCCTAGGAGCTGTATCAGTGAAGAAATTGCTTTGGCATATGTCTGAGATTTTGTTGCCTTTGGATTCTTCTAGAATTTTTATGGTTTCCTGTCGTACATTTAAGTCCTTTATCCATTTTGAGTTTATTTTTGTGTATGGTGTAAGTTGGTGGTCTAGTTTCATTTTCTTGCATGTATCTGTCCAATTTTCCCAGCACCATTTATTGAAGAGACTGTCTTGACTCCATTGTATGTTCTTGCCTCCTTTGTCAAATATTAATTGAGCGTATTGGTTGGGGCTGATTTCTGGGCTCTCTATTCTATTCCATTGATCTATATGTCTGTTCTTGTGCCAGTACCAGGCAGTTTTGAGAACAGTGGCTTTGTAATACAGCTTGATATCTGGCATTGAGATCCCACCTACTTTGTTCTTTCTCAGGATCGCTGCAGCTATTCGGGGTCTTTTTTTATTCCAGATGAATTTTTGGAGAGTTCGTTCTAGATCTTTGAAGTAGGCCATTGGTATTTTAATGGGAAGTGCGTTGAATTTATAGATTGCTTTGGGTAGTATGGACATTTTAATGATGTTGATTCTACCAATCCAAGAACATGGTATGTTCTTCCATCTCTTTATGTCTTCCTCTATCTCTTTTTTTAACGTCCTGTAGTTTTCTGAGTAGAGGTCTTTTACCTCTTTAGTTAAGTTTATTCCTAGGTATCTTAATTTTTTTGGTGCGATGGTAAATGGGATTGTTTTTATAATCTCTCTTTCTGAAAGTTCACTATTGGTGTATAGAAATGCCTCAGATTTCTTGGGGTTAATTTTGTATCCTGCTACATTGCCAAATTCATGTATTAAGTCTAGTAGCTTTTTGATGGAGTCTCTAGGGTTTTGTATGTATAATATCATGTCATCTGCAAATAAGGACAGTTTTACTTCCTCTTTTCCAATTTGGATGCCTTTTATTTCTTCTTCTTGCCTAATTGCAATGGCTAATACTTCCAGTACTATGTTGAACAGGAGTGGTGAGAGTGGGCATCCCTGTCTTGTTCCTGTTCTTAGGGGAAATGGTGTTAGTTTTTGTCCATTGAGTATGATGTTGGCTGTGGGCCTGTCATATATGGCTTTTATTATGTTGAGGTATGATCCTTCTATTCCCACCTTGCTGAGAGTTTTTATCAAAAATGGGTGTTGGATTTTGTCGAATGCTTTTTCTGCATCAATTGATATGACCATGTGGTTTTTTTCTTTCAATTTGTTTATGTGATGTATTACGTTTATTGATTTACGGATGTTGTACCATCCTTGCATTCCTGGGATAAATCCTACTTGGTCATGGTGTATGATCTTTCTGATGTACTGTTGGATCCGATTTGCTAAGATTTTGTTGAGTATTTTGGCATCTATGTTCATGAGGGATATTGGCCTGTAATTCTCTTTCATTGTGTTGTCTTTACCTGGTTTTGGTATTAGGGTGATGCTGGCTTCATAGAATGAGCTTGGAAGTGTTCCTTCCTCTTGAATTTTTTGTAGTAGTCTGAGGAGGGTAGGTTTTAGTTCTTCCTTGAATGTTTGGTAAAACTCCCCTGTGAAGCCGTCTGGTCCTGGGCTTTTGTTTGCTGGAAGCTTTTTGATGACTGCTTCAATTTCTTCCATAGTTATTGGCCTATTGAGATTTTTAGATTCTTCCTGATTGAGTTTTGGAATGTTGTATTTTTCTAGGAATTTGTCCATTTCCTCCAGCACATGTGCAGGTTTTTGTGTGGACATAAATTTTCAACTTCTGTAAATACCGAAAAGTGCAATGCCTGGTTCATATGGTAAGAGTATATTTAGTTTTGTAAGAAATGCCAAGCTATCTTCCAAAGTGGCTATATCATTTTGCATTCCTGTTGTTCCACACCCTCACCAGTATGTGGTGGTGTCAGTGTTTTGGATTTTGGCCATTCTGGTAGGTATGCAGTGATATCTCAGTATTGTTTTAATTTGCAATTCCCTAATCTATATATATAAAAGGCTAATGTGCAAAGTGTCCCCTCGAGACTTTGACTCGGAGACCGGGAGTTTGATCGTTCACTATGATGTGCACTGACCACCAGGGGGCAGCATGGAATGAAGGAAGTCCCCAGCCAGCAGCCGGCAACTGGGGAAGGTAGACCCCAGCTGGCAGCCAGAAAGCCCCAGTCGGCCCTGATTGCTGGCTAGGCCTAGGGACCCTACCCATGCACAAATTTTGTGCACCAGGCCTCTAGTGTCAAAGATACTCGTAGTTGAGTATCTTTTCAAATTGAAGTCTGTTCAGATCTTTGGCCCATTAAAAACATCAGATTGTTTTCTTTTTTTGCCAAGAATATGATAGAAAAGAACTCTGCATTTAACCACAAATAAACCTTTATTTGCAGAACTCTAAAAAAAAAAAAAAGCATTCTGCCCTGGCCTATGTGGCTCAGTTGGTTGGGTGTGGTCAAGGCACATGCCCAGGTTGTGGGCTCAATTCCCAGTAGGGGGCATGCAGGAAGCAGCCAATTGATGTTTGTCTCTTATAGATGTTTCTCTCTCCCTAAAATCAATTTAAAAACATATTTTTTTAAATGCATTTTGCCATGTCGTTATTTTAGTATAGTAAATTAGGAGCATTGACCTAGCCACAGGGCCACATAAGAGGTTATACATGGTAGCAGCTCTGATTTGAGTAAAGCTGCTACCATGTACATTGACACCCATAATGTATGTGCATACTTTCTACTCTGAAATAAGATTTATAAACTTTCCTCTTGACTTTGCATCATGTAAAGGGTTACTGTTGGGTTGGTTAAGCAGATGCTTCAGAAGGGAAAGGGATGGGAGAACTATGGCAGGTACCTGCTGGGGATGAGTCAGAAGATACCCATGCTGAATGTAATTCTTATATTTATCCCAAACCAATCTTGGGCTTCTCCATACATTGGCTTTGTTTTACCCTCTTATTTCCCTTGAAGGTTTAAGTTCAACCACATTCTGTCAACTGTTCTAGTCTCAGTGGTATCTTGTAGTTCTGGTTTATTATAACAAGAAATTGTTCTCTCAAATACAAAAAAAAAAAAAAAAAAAAAAAAAAAAGAAAGAGAGAGAATCTGATCTAAAAGAGCAAGGCTTGTAGTGAACTGTGTGATGGGTCCAATGGATCAGGGCTGTGAAAAAGCTACACTACACAGGAAGGGCTATAGGAAGCAGCTTCATGAGAGAAATGGCATTTGGGCTGGGATTTGAAGGATGGAAATAATTTTGATTTATGGAGATGATTGGAAAGGGCCTTCTAAATAGAGACAACAGCAAGGATGTGATATAATGAGACTAGGGTTGCCAGATGAATAGGGTTCCTGGACCCCCAATTCCAACTTGGGGTTAGGTTTCCCCCCCGCTCCCCCAACAGACAATTCTCAGACACCAGCAGAATATCCTAAGAATTCAACTCAATTCTGACACACTCTAGCAGGAGAAAGCATTAGATTCTGCAGCACAGGTTAAGATTTCAGCCCACAACTCCCCACACATGCACATTCAGATACCAGCCACAGTCCAGGCTCTGGCCCCCTCCAACACAGCATGGCAATTGCAAGTCCACATTGTTGCCATACTTCTGACCAACTGACTATAGTTTGCAGATTCCTACAACCCTGTTCTCGCATTCAATTAATTTGCTAGAATGGCTCACAGAACTCAGGAAACCATGTTTACTCACTAGATTACCATTCATTACAAATGAAAATAAAGGATACAAATCAATAGCCAGATGAAGAGATACATAGGGTGAGGTCCCCAACAAAGAAGCTTGGGAAATATTCTGGTTCCCCAATGTAGCAACTCCAAAAAAGGGCCAAGGAGATGTCCTGGGTTTTATGGATCATTACATAGTTATGATTGACTAAGTCGTTGGCCATTGGCGATTGAACTCAACCTCCAGCCTGGAGAGGTGGGGGAGATGAGACTGGAAGTTCCAATTCTCTAATCTTAGGGTTGGCAACCAGCCCCACCCTTGGGTGGGATCTAAAGTCACTCCTTAACAAAAGACATCTCCTTCACTCTCAACACTTAGGACATGTCAAGGTTTTGGTGGCTGTGAGCCAGGAACTGTTGGTGAAGACCCACTATCTTATAAATCACGATATTGTACCAGATAAGATGCAGTTCAATTTTAATTCCAGATTAGCAACAAATACTTTTTTAGGGTATGTCCCAGATATTGCATGGAAGACACTTGTACTAAAGAATTTGTTGTTCATCTGAAATTCAAATTCACTTGGGTGTGCCCCATATTTTCATTTTCGAGGTCTGGCAGTCCTGAATCACATACTAATGTACCAAGCTTGCCTCCCCTGAGCAGCTGTCCACAAGTGGTGCCACCACCTGAAGTCCTTGGTTTCTAGCCTCACAAACTGGGAAAAGACAGCATGAAAAGTCACTTGGCTCTTCTGTGGACAGGCCTGTACATGGCCCACCTCAACCCTGGCCACATTCCAGTAGCAAAACCAGACAGGTTGCTCCACTCAGACACAGAAGGGCGGGGAAATGTTTTCCTGTGTCCCCAGAGTTCGATTCCTTCTCTGGAGAGCAGATGCGTAGAATGAGAGAAGGGAACATAGCTTTGGCACCAGAGAACTCTTGTGTTTTAATTACTATTCATGAGACTTTGGACCAAATTACACAGTTTTTTTTCATTTGTAAAAAAGCCACAATACCCCGCCCCCTTGCAGTGTTGTCAGAGTGCAGTGCCTGGCACATAGAAGGCACTGACTGAAGAGTTGTTACTACAGTATTATATTTTGTCATTAAAAATATCTCCATGACTTGCCATGTGTGGTTTTGGTTTCCCCAATAGCAACATAGAACAGCAGTATCAGAATTTTTCATATCTTAGATTTTTCAATCTAAGAAACCATCGATTCCAGTCAAGGCTCAGCAAAGTTCAGTAACTTGGCGAGCCCTTAGAGCAAGTGTCTCAAAGAGCAGCAGGCACCCTGCTCTCAGTCAACAGGGTGAGCCATTCACCGAAAGTCACACATTTCCACATGAATGGTTCAGCTGCAAATAGTTGGGAGATTTTTTTCTTTCTTTTAAATATCAGAATTGTGCCTAGGCTCAAATTTCAATTTCCCACTGCAGTTGCCTGAATATAATCCAGTGAAAGAAAAACCTAAGAAATATTCTTTTCTTTTTTTATCTTTATTGTTGAAAATATTACATAAGTCCTCCTTTTCTCCCCATTGACCTCTTTCAGCCCGCTCTGGTCCCCTCCCCAGGCCCTCATCACCCCACTGTCTGTGTCCACAGGTTATGCATTTATGCATACAAGGTCATTGGTTGATCTCTTTCCACCCACCCTCCCCTGCCTTCCCTCAGAGGTTGGACAGTCTGTTCATGCTTCTATGTCTCTGGGTCTATTTTTGTTCATCAGTTTATTTTGTTCATTAGATTCCACATATGAGTGAGATCATATGGTACTTATCTTTCTCTGACTGGCTTATTTTCCTTAGCAAGATACTCTCCAGGTCCATCCATGCTGTTTCAAATGGTAAGAGTTCTTTCTTTTTATTGTTGCATAGCATTCCATTGTGTAAATGTACCACAATTGTTTATTCACTCATCTGATGAGCACTTAGGCTATTTCCAAATCTTAGCTATTGTAAATTGTACTGTTACAAACATAGGGGTGCATATATTCTTTCTGATGAGTGTTTCGGGATTTTTAGTATAAATTCCTAGAAGTGGGATCACTGGGTCAAATGGGAGTTCCATTTTTAATTTTTTGAGGAAATTCCATACTGTTTTCCATAATGGCTGCACCAGTCTGCATTCCCAACAGCAGTGTACTATGGTTCCCTTTCTCCACAATCTCGCCAACACTTGTCATTTGTTGATTTATTGATGATAGCCATTCTGACAGGTGTGAGGTGATACCTCATTGAACCTGAGAAAGACTCTGATCTTTCTCACTATTTTCAGCACCATGTGCAACTACTCAGTGGCTGAACTTACCCTCCACAGGTCTTACTCATTTTTTCTAGTATGTATGACACTCCCCATAACAAGAACAAAACACTTTTACTATTCAGATTTCAGGTGTCAATCTGGACCAAAAATGGATTGCTGTGACAACAGACAACCTGCTGGACCACATTTTCCCCTTGCTTTGCTTTTTGGTGTTTTTGGTTTTGAACTTGGTTTTATTTTGCCATGTCAAGGACCCAACAAAGGAGGCTAGACTGGCCATGACCCGACAGCAGGGCCTGAGACAGCCTGTAACTCGGAATCTTCTGTGGTCACTGCATTGTTGGGTTAATGTATCTTTACCATATTTTCCCAAATGACAAGGGAAAGTGAGTGAGTCAGACAGAGAGAAGGGGATGATGTGACATGAACTTCTCAGACATCTCAGCTGTATCACCTATTATTGGTGTGGCCTTGTTCATCTGCCAGTATCCAAATATGGGACAGGAGCTGAAATAAAAACTTCTCCCCAGGCTTTGGAAAAAAACAGTAATTTCCCCCTTTTAACTCAAAGATGAGGTGGTATGCTATGTAGGCAAATAACGTCTTTCACAATGATTAGCCCACTAGCACCTCTAGAACTATTTCTTTACAAGTTATTTTCAGTGAGAAACAAGATACCATTCTCTGGTCTAGATATTTCAGGGCCAATTACAATACAAATTGTCCCCCTGGCAGATTGGCAAGTAAATTTGTTCAAGGCTATGTTATAAATGAAATACATAATTCTACAGGAAGGCTAAAAAAAATATCGTTGACAAGAATGAGACAAGTTTTAGGATTTAGAGTGTTTTTTAGAGCAATATTTGAAAAGATGTTCCCTGAGAAAGAAGCATGATGCCATTCTGTTTGCTGTGTCCCCTGAGGGAGGAGCAGGTGCCCTGAGGAAAAGGCTACCTTTTGGGTTGAGCCACATAGAAGATGAGAAAAGATCATTAGGAGCCACCGAGCCAACTCTTATGCCTCAAAATTGAGGTACACCTTGAACAACCAAAGACCACATTTGACTACCCTTTTTTCTTTTTAACAGGTGAAAGCATTTCGCATGGTAACTTTTGATAAAAAGACTAGCCAGTAAGTCCAGTTCCTCTTATGTTACCCCTCTGAAGTTGGTCATCATTCTTTCTGATGGCCAACTATAAGACAATATACATAGGTTTCATTTCAAATAAGCAGAGAGAAAAGAAGAGAGAGAAGGCAAGTGAATAGAAGGAAATTATTACTTATTCAGATGGAAATGACTGTGGTGATTCCATATTTTCTTTTCACTGAGGCAGGAAGGAGAAGCTATTTGATAGAATAGCTACTCTTTTCATCATGAAAGCTAGGGAACCTTTGAAGAGTCACACTGTGCTGGTTTTAATTGTTCAATTAGAAATTATAATTCTTTTTTTATTTTTAAATATATCTTTACTGATTTCAGAGAGGAAGGGAGAGGGAGAGAGATAGAAACATGATGAGAGAGAAAATCATCTATCAACCCCCCTTCAGTTGCACGCCTCCCACTGGGTATGGAACCCGCAACCTGGGCATGTGCCCTTGGCTGGAATCAAACCTGGGACCCTTCACTCTGCAGGCTGACGCTCTATCCACTGAGCCAAACTGGCTAGGGCTAGAAATTGTAATTCTTGGCACTCTCCCTGTAGGAAGCAGGTGCCTTTCTCTTCCCTTCCTTTCCTTCCCCCCTCCTCCTTCCATCCCCATCCCAGGCAAGTTACCAGTAGCTTCCTCATTCCAAGCTCCAAGGGCCCTTCCTTTACCTCTATAACTTGTTTCTTAAGCCCATTTTATTCTAGGGATTACTTTTTCTACCTCTGTAATTTACCCAATAAATGTTCTCTTACAAAAGAAAAAAAAGAAAAGAAATTGTAAGCCTCAACTTCAACACAAGTTTCAAGAATTTGATTTTTTTAATAAAATCTTCCCCAAAAAATAAAGCTGAAAAGGGTGATTTACACTTTTTATTGCTACCACATGATTTAATGCAAGAAAACATAAAAAGGAAGAAAAGCCTAAAGAATAGATGTTAGGGTAATCAAAGATGGCAGCATAAGTAAACACCTGTACTTGCTGCCTCTCACAACCACATCAAAATTACAACTAAAAGACAGAACAGCTATCATCCAGAACCGTGGGAAAGCTGGCTGAGTGGAAGTTCTACAACTAGAAGTGAAGAAGACGCATTGAGACTGGTAGGAGATGCAGAGGCATGCGCAGAACGGGCTGGCAACCGGGTGTGCTGCTTTTTTTAATTGAGAGGGAGATACAGGCTCCCAATTGCTCTGAACTCCAGTTCCAGGCGAGACTCTGGGGACCCAGACACATACTGGGAGAAACTGGACTGTCTGGCATTGGGCCGGAACTCGAGGGCGGCTTTCTTTCAGATGGAGGTACTCCCAGTGGTCATTGTTCCTGCACCAGGACCTCTCTGGTGCAGAGCTGACTGGCAGCCATTGCTGTTTGCTCTGCCCTTGTGATTCCCTGAAACCCTGCCCTACCCAATTTACAACCCCACCCAAGCTGTGTGCATTGGCTTTTGCATATGAATGGCCTGTCCTTTCTCAGTCTAAAACCTGTCAAACAGGCAGCAGCTGGGTCAGGGAGCCTCAAAGCTACGAAAAGAAGGCCCAAGGCCCGGCAGCAGCAGCCTGCCTTGCTTCACAGCTAGGCCTCGTCTGGGCACTTCCAAACCGGGTACAAAGAGGAAGAATCTGCAGATCTCTTGGTGGTTCCTGTTGGGTGGCCCCAGGCAGTTGCTGACTTTGCACCTCCTTGGAGATCCAAGAGTCAGTGTACCCAGTGGTCAGTGTGAGACCATACCAGATTACAACTCTTTACATCCATAAGCAACACACTCAAGAGGCAGACTCAGTGAGCACCAAAGCCCCATTGAAGCAAGTCCTGCCCCATAAGGGTGTTTCCTGCATAGCAGCTCTTCCATTGTAGACACAGCTGGTCCTCACAGCCAATGGGCCTGGAGGTCAATCCCTCCCAGTGATACCAACAGCAATCAAGGCTCAACTACAATAAGACTGTGCACACAGCCCACAAAGGGGTGCACCAAGAGTGTCCACCTCAGGTGATTGGGGAGGCTGAGCCACTGGGCCCTAAAGGGCACCTATCATACAAGGCCACTCTATCAACACAAGGAAGCAGCCAAAATGCGGAGACAAAGAAACATGTCACAAATGAAAGAAATGGAAGAAACCAAACTACTGGATATAGAGTTCAAAACCACAGTTATAAGATTACTCAAGAATCTTCTAGAAACCTCCAGGGAACTTAGTGAGACCTTCAAGAATCTTAATGAGAATGCCAAAAAAAATGGAAAAGGACCAGTCAGAAATTAAGTATATACTGACTGAAATAAAGAATAATATGCAGAGATTCAACAGTACACTAGAGGATCCCAAGAATCAAGTCAAAGATTTGAAATATGAGGAAGCAAAAAAGACCCAACCGGAAGAGCAAAAAGAAAAAAGAATCCAAAAATATGAAGATAGTGTAAGGAGCCTCTGGGACAACTTCAAGCGTTCCAACATCCAAATTATGGGGGTGCCAGAAGAAGAGAGAGAACAAGATATTGAAAACCTATTTGAAGAAATAATGACAG
>NW_005361351.1:570645-585772 GCF_000412655.1 Myotis brandtii
CCAGCAAAGCTATCATATAGAATTGAAGGTCAGATAAAGAGCTTCACAGACAAGAAAAAGCTAAAGGAGTTCATCACCACTAAACTAGTATTACATGAAATGCTGAAGGGTATTTCTTAAGACGAGGAAGAAGAAGAAAAAGGTAAAGAGAAAAATTATGAACAACAAAGTCACAATGAATACATATTATCAACAAGTGAATCTAAAAATCAAATGAATAAAACATCTGATGAAAGAATAAACTGGTGAATGTAATAGAATTAGGGGCATGGAAAGGGAGCGGACTAACAATTCTCGGGGGGAAGAGGGTTTGGAAGGTGCGGGAAGAGATTGGAAAAAATCTTATACCTATGGACGAGGACAGTGGGGTGGGGTAAGGGCATGGGGTGGGGTGGGAACTGGGTGGAGGGGAGCTATGGGGGGGAAAAGAGGAACATCTGTAATAATCTGAACAATAAAGATTTTAAAAAAGAAAACAATTTTTTGTTTTCTAAACAAGATTTCTAAACAAAAAATAAAAGTTTATTCTTAAGAAAAAAAAGAATAGATGTTGAATGTTTATTAAAATAGGGATATATATGTATATACATGTATACACTGCGAACAACATAGAAATAGTAACACAAAAAGGGAAAGTTCCCTATTCTCCCTTTCCCAGGAACAACCAGAGTTAATGGCTTAGTGGACAGCTTCCAGATCTTTCTCTGTATGTATGCAATCAAATACAGGTTGAGGGAAGGGTACAATAAGAAAATATGACTGTACTTAAGTACTTCCTTTTTGAAATTTACTTTCACTTTTCTCATAACTATATCATGGACATCCTTCCATGCTAGTACTTTATATACCTACTTTATACTTTTTAACTGCCATGTAGGGTTCCACTCAGTGGGTATAATTGCAAGTGAATATAACCCCAAAATTTTTGTATTGATTTTTAGAGAGAGAGAGAGACATTGATTTGTTGTTCCACTTATTCATGCATTCATTTCATTTGTTGATTCTTGTATATGCCCTGACCTGGAATTGAACCAGTGATCTCTTGGTGCATGGCACGTCAACTGAGGCATACTGGCCAGGGCAAGTCAAATGCATTTAGTACACCCAACCTACTGAACTTCATAGCTTAGCCTGGCTGGTTTCTGCTGACGGCATATCGCTTTCACACCATCGTAAAGTCAAAAACTTATGACTTTAGCTCAGTTAGTTAGAGCTGCGTCACCATATGCTGAGGTTGCAGGTTCAGTCCCCAGTCAGGGTACATACAAGAACAAACCGATGGTCCTGGCAAGTGTGGCTCAGTTGACTGAGCATTACCTTGTGCACCAAGAGGTCACCAGTTCGATTCCAGTCAGGGCACATGCCCAGGTTTTGGGCTTGACCCCCAATGGGGACTGTGCAAGAGGCAGCCAATTAATGTTTCTGTCTCTTCCTTTCCCTTCCTCTCTCTCTAAAACCAATAAAAACATATTTTTTTAAAAAGAACCAACCAATAAATGCATAAAAGGTGACACAAATCAATGTTTCTTACTCTCTCAAAAAAATAAAAAATAAATAAATTTAATTTAAAAAAATCTTAAGTCAGAGACCTGCTGTATAAGATAAGGGGACGGTGAAGGAAGTGACTTCAATGCATCTGTGCTCATTCGGTGTCATCTGTATGTTCTCCCCATGTCTGCATGGTTTCCTCTGGGGACTCGGTTTCCTCCCACATCCCAGAGAAGTGCACTTGACATTGATGTCCTGCCTGCATTATCCCCTGTCTAGTAAGTGAGGGTGGGTGTGAGTGGCCCTCTGATGGAAGGGCTATTTGTCCAGGGTGTGTCCCCACCTTGGCCCTGAGCTTCCTGGAGGACTCTGGCCGCTCTTGACCCTTAACTGGAATCAGCAGGTTGGAAAATAAGAATCTTACTTGTTTATATTTATCAATAGGTTCCAAGAACCTATTGATGCCATTAGGTGAGGACTCACTGTATACCATCACTACCACAAAAATCTGTTATCTTTACCCTATTGAGACATTATGTCACTTGGGAGGGATAATTTCTCCGATACCTGGTTTATTAGCAGGGACCAGTTTACTGAATATTAAATTTAGGGTTTGAATCTTATCCCACCACTCACCAGCCATTTACCTTGGCCAAATCCCAATCTCTCTGAGTCTGTTTCCTTAACTGTATACCAGATTTAGTAATACCTACTTAGGTGGTAATTACAAGGATTAAATGAGCCAGTGCCTGGCCAAATAGAACCTGAAAACAGTCGTTTTATTTTGTGTCAGAAGACCTTGCAAGAACAGAACAATGGAATGCAAAATGGGAGGGTTGGTATTAGTGAAGAAGAGAAGCCAGGAGTGGTCAGGTGTTTATTAACAGAAAGGTTTATCTGGGCATCTGAATGAGGGCTTGACAATGAGGAAGTGAAAGAAATGGGGGGAGGGGTGGATAATGGCAGAACTGGCCCTGCTGTACTGCCTCCAGACCAAGTGCAGCAGTGAGACCTTCTGGGGAGAGCATGCCATTTGGTTCTGTGATTCTCTCCTCAGTCATCAAGGGATTGCCAGGAAAGCTTTTCTTTAAAAAAAATTTTAAATTGATGTTTTAGAGAGAGAGGGGGAGAGGGAGAAACGGAGAGAGAGAGAGAGAGAGAGAGAGAGAGAGAGAGAGAGAGACTTATTGTTACACCAGGATGGAACGCCCAACTTTGGTGTAGTGGATCGATGCTCTAACTCACTGTGCTACCTGGCCAGGACCCACAGGAAAAAGCTTCTGATTTGGCCTGAACACTTGGTCAGCCTATACTTTGGGCTCAGGGCAACGAGTGGCCCCTTGCCTCCCCGTCGCCCCACTCTCTGCAGCATGCAGTTTAGACCTGAGTGAACATGAGGGCCCACTACCCCTCAGACATGAAACAGGGTGCTTGTGAAATGGAAAGAAATCTTTGCAGGACTGGCAGTTCACCCCAGAGAAAAACGTGTTTTCTAACTGCATCATCCACACAACAGCAGCTTTGTTCCTGCCCAGTAACTTGTGGCCTTCGGGGATGCTGTGCAGGCCCTCCGTGATCGGGCAGGGAACACACAGTCCTTTGATAATAGCACTTTATCCCGGCCTCTAAATCACAGCAACACACCCACGAAGAATGGTTCAAGCAAACGCAGACCAGACTCTGGGTCTGACCCTGAAATGAAGACCCACCTTCGTGGAGAGAAGCACTAGCTTCCTTGGACATTCAAAAGAAACAAGAACTTTGGGACCCTGCATACAGCTGCACTTACCTCAGTCGCTCAGACAAAATACCAGCAGAGAAAATGTGTTACCCATAGAGGCCTTCCTAAGCCCACACTTTGTCACCCGTCCTCTCTGGGAAAGAGAGAGAAAGAAGAAACATCGATCTGTTCCATTTATTCCACTTATTCATGCATTCAGTGGTTGATTCTCTTTTTTTAAAATATATTTTTATTGATTTCAGAGAGGAAGGGAGAGGGAGGAGAGAGAGAGAGAGAAACATCAATGATGAGAGAGAATCATTGGTTGGCTGCCTCCTGCACTCCCCATACTGGGAATTGAGCCCACAACCGGGGCACATGCCCTGACTGTGAATCGAACCTTAACCTCCTGGTTCATAGGACGATCCTCAACCACTGAGCCACGCAGGCCAGGTTACTCTTATGTCCCATAACTATATTGCTTGCAGGGCTGTTATTGACACAGTAGTTGGCTGTGCCCCAGACAAATGGGATGCTGGTCTATTCCCACAAGCCTTTATCCCCATCTTCATCACAAGGAGGGCACTGCCATGTGCTCTCAACCAGAATCTCTGTCCAAGGTTCCTGGTTTGGTTGACAATGTCTTGCTCTATACAGTGGGGCCTTGACTTACAAGTTTAATTCATTCCGTGACGGAGCTCGTAACTCAAATTACTCGTATGTCAAATCAAAAAGTGAACGAGTGAGACACGTGATGCTGGGCTGATGTTGTGGCGTTCACTGTGACGTTCGCTGCGCCAGCTAGCGGTGGGGTATCTGAAGCTGGCTCGTAACCCGAATTTTAGCTCGCAACTCAAAGCAAAAAATCGGCCGAGAGACGGCTCGTATCTCGAAAAACTCGTTAGTCGGGACACTCGTAAGTCAAGGCCCCACTATACAACTTTCGTCATCACAGCTTGAGATATAATGACTGATTTCGGTCCAAGGAACTTGATGGCGAGCACTGAAGAGACAAGTAGCCAATTTGTTTGCAACATCAGGATGATTCTTTCTCAATTGATAAGATGATAAGGAAACCTGCAGACTCTGATCTGGTGGTTTTCTCATAGGGACATTGTAATAGCTTGTCAGGGTCCAGGGAATCAGTGTAAGTTTCTTCCATGTTGGAAATTAAATAGCTGAGTCCAAGACACGCTCTCCACACAGTCGCGTCCACACCCTGGTTGATTCTTGTCTGTGCCCTGACCAGGGATCAAGCCTGCAACCTTGGTGTTTCGGGATGATGCTCTAACCAACAGAGCTACTCAGCCCGGGCTGCAGGTTACTGTTTTATCTAGATGTCTCCAAATTTTCTACCTTCAATGCTTTAATATACAGTATAGTATAACCTAAAAAATGTATAGCTGAATAGAATGCTATACAACTGTTAGAATGAGTTAGATCTATATGTGCAGAAACAAAACAATCTGTAAAGTATGTTGTTAAGTGAAAAAAGGAAGGAGCAGAATAATGTTACCTATGCTGCCCTTGGTGTTACCGTGCATCTATAAACAGGTGGATGTATGCTTGTGTGTGAATAGAATGTTTCTGGAAAGAGACATAAGAAACTTAACAGTGGGAAATGGACGTCTGGGGAGAAGGAACACATGCTGCTTTCCATTGTATACTCTTATCTATTTTTTAAAAGTGTGTGTCATTTTTAAATCAAAAATTATTTTAAAAAATATAGAAAACATTGGCTTTTGGTGGGTGAAATCTGCAATGTAAGTTTTCTAACATTGTGGAAATGAGTCTACGGCAGACAATTTCTCTCCTTCAAACTAGGGTAAGCCACAGAATGGGTCAAGGTTAGCTTCGCACGTCGCGTAAAGGAAGGGGAGGGGTCTTGTGCACCACAGTATACCCAGACACTTCCCACAGAAGGACATGTGCCAAGTGACCTCAATATGCAGATAAAGCTGTTTGAGCAAGATGCCCATCTTCAGAGCAGTTTTCCTGGGAGGCACTTGGATGAGCTGAATGAAGCAGTACTACACAGCGAGGCATGCCCCCACCCCAAGTCCACATGCCAGGTCACTTTTACTCCACGCCAGGAGGGATTTTTTGGCACTTGGGTGGCAGGCCCCCTGGAGAGCCCTGACAAAACCACCATTTGACAGCACTAAGTGGGCAGAGAGAGAGGCAGGGAAGGAAGTTCATGGTACATCCCAGAGGATGGAAACACCTAATTATGCCACGTTTCCAAACAGCACATGTAGGCAGATTCTACCTTCTCATGTCAGTAATTTGGAAAAGTGTCAAAGGTGCCACGAGAGACAAAAGCAAGAAAAATAGGGAAGAGAAGAGAAGGTGTGGGGACCAGAGGATGTGCTTCCACAATTCAGGGTAAACCTCGCAGCTCACTGACCCAACTTCTAAACCTGTGATTTGTTAAAAGTGAAAATGCTATATTTTATTTCGTTAAAATGAAATTCTGTCCCAAAGCATTTTAAAATATATTTATTGATTGATTGATTGATTGATTGTTGTTAATCCTCACCCGAGGATATTTTCCCATTGATTTTTAGGGAAAGTGGAAGAGAGAAGGAGAGACAGAGAGAAACATGGATATGTCACATGGATTAGCTGCCCAGGCCTGGGAGGAGCCTGCAACCAAGGTACGTGCCCTTGACCAGACTCCAACCTGGGACCCTTTGGTCCGCAGGCTGATGCCCTGTCCACTGAGCCAAACCAGGGAGGGCCCAAAGCATTTTTTAAAACTTCTGGCTTAGCCCTAGCTGATTTGGTTCAGTGGACAGGGCATCAGCCTGCGGACCAAAGGGTCCCAGGTTGGAGTCTGGTCAAGGGCACGTACCTTGGTTGCAGGCTCCTCCCAGGCCTGGGCAGCTAATCCATGTGACATATCCATGTTTCTCTCTGTCTCTCCTTCTCTCTTCCACTTTCCCTAAAAATCAATGGGAAAATATCGGATTAACCAAAAAAAAAATTTAAAAATTCTGGTTTAGCTCTGGCCATGTAGCTCAGTTGGTTAGAGCATCGTCCGGATATGCCAAGGTTGCAGGTTCAAACCCCAGTCAGGGCACATACAAGAATCCACCAATGAGTGTATAAATAAGTGAAACAACAAATAGATGTTTCTCTCTCCTTTCCTCTCTCTCTAAAATCAATCAATCAATAAAAAAGAAACTTCTGGCTCTAGCTGGTTTGGCTCAGTGAATAGAGCATCAGCCTGCAGACTGAAGGGTCCTAGGTTTGATTCCGGTCAAGGGCACATGTCTGGGTTTCAGGCTCAATTCCCAGGAGAGGGCATGCAGGAGGCAGCCAATCAATGAGCAGTTTCAGATTCACAGCAGAATTGAGCAGGAGGTACAGAGATTTGCTATGTGCCTCCCTGCCTCCTCGTTATCAACATCTGGCACCAGAATCCCATTTGTGTGGATGTGGCATGATTTTTCTCTCTGTGCCCAGTGTGCCAGAATCAGGATCTTTCTGCCTCAACCTGCCCACAGCCAACTGTCTGCCTTGGTGGTGGAGGGGAGCCAGGCACCCAATGCTCCTTGTACACAACCAGTTCTGCTTCCACCCCCACTCATGGCCTGACCTTCTGGGTACCTTTTCTCTGCAACTCCTGGTCTTTCTGGGTCCTCGAGCTTGAATGAGTTTGCTTCTTAATGTCTTACCTCCATGCAGGCCCTGAGGTTTCCACTTTCTCTGGCCTGTTAGGTCAGTTAGATTTGACCATCTGCTTTCTTTCAAAATTTCATTACCTTCTTTTAACAGCTGATCTTTTTCATTCTCTTTGAACGCTTGAGTTTATATTCTTGAATTTTAATCCTTTAATGCCATTTTAGCAGACTTTGGGGAGGGAATAAAGTTAAAGGCATGTGTTCAATCTGTGAAATGTCATCTCAAATTCAGTCTTTCATTTTATTATTGTTTTCCTACTCCCTCCTCAAAGCCCCCCCAACACACACACACACTCGCACCCACTCTAATGAATGCCCTTACAGTTCAGCTTCCACTTTGTAAGTATATTTTGAACATGATATAAGATATGCATGTGTCTTTAAATTTTACAGTAATGGTATTGTACTAGAAATCTCATTCTGTTTCTCGCTTTCTCAACACTGTTTTCAGTTGCCTCCACTTGGCTACATTGTAGTTTAATCCTTCTGATGGCTGCATGAAGGTTACCTCCTCAACTCCTGGCTACCATGTATTAGAAATTGATGAACATTTTATACACCAGAAAATTTTTTTCCCTATGTATGCAGGAATAGAGAGCTGGGACATAAGATTCGCCCATGTTAAATTGATGAAATACTACCAGATTTCTCTCCAAAACGGCTGTGGCAGTGAAACCTTCTCAGAGCCCTTGACATCTAGAATATGACTCTCTCAAAGGAGGATATGACAGGCAGCATTTCTCAAACTTATATGACCATGGAACTCTCTCCTTGAAAGACACCATGAGCCCTCAGTCTTCATGTCTCCCAATACACTGGGGATACTAGGAAGATTACACAGGACTAGAGGAGCAGCATGCTGTTTTGGGAAATGAAGCAACATTAGTAGCTATAAACTCAGCTTTTTTATTTGTTTGTTTTTGTTGTTAATCCTCAACCGAGGATATTTTTCTATTGATCTTTTTAGAGAGAGTGGAAGAGAGAAGGGAAAGACAGAGAGAAACATCAATGTGAGAGAAACACATCGATTGGTTGCCTCCTGCACGTGCCCCAATCAGGGCCCTGGCCGAGGAGGAGCCTGCAACCAAGGAATGTACCCTTGACTGGAATCAAACCCTGGACACTTTGGTCCCCAGGCGGACGCTCTATACATTGAGCCAAACTGGCTAAGGCAACCCAACTTATTTTTAATCTAACAAAGTCATTCTTATATCCTTCACTGCAGAGTAAATACTTATTTGCTGGCTAATCCATTAAGTTATTTTTCTGTTATTTGAGGAAAGTCAAGATGTTCTCCCTAATACTTTGATATATATATATTTTTTTCCAATAGGAATCAAGACTAACCTTGGAATTTTTTTCTAGGGCCGTGGGCAACTGAGATTCCGTGGTCAAAATTGTAACTCCTTCAGTAAACACAGGCATCTGTTCCAAAACCACTGGTAAGAATGCCAAGATTAATATTCAGTTCTGACAGGCAGATAACCCTACAGTGGTATAGAGAGGAGAATTGCTTTTAAAACTTTAAAATTAAAAGCAGTAATTAGATTTCAAAGGTAAAATGGCTTTGAAAATGAAAAAAAAAAAAGTCCAATCCAAAGTAGGACTATACCATTGCAATCATTAAACAAATAAATCTGGAATTAAAATGTAATTTCTGTGTAGATAGGACCCAGTCTACTTAGCTCACTAAACCCTAGCCCAGTGCCTGGCACAGAGGAGACACAATAAATAATTGTTGAAGAAATAAATGAAAAAAAAATCATCGATTTTTATTTCAAAAGCCTGATAGTGGACGATTGGATATAAAATGTTAAAGGTATATATTTATATAATAAATGCAACTATGAAAAAATGTTCCCCTAAACCACCTAAAAATATAGGAGATAGAGTCAGGCTAGAAGACCTTTCTTCTAGAGTTAAGGAAATGTAATGTACACCTACTGGAGTATCTGTCCATCCCTCTTTCCTGGGAACTAACCACTCCTCCCACAGGTGTGGATTCCTGGATTTCTGCCACTTGACTCTTTGTCCTAGCTGTTGGATCAAGTTAATCGGATCAAGTTGGACATAGCGCCCGAGATAGGCCAACCAGATTCTCTCTTCTGGAAATTTGATGTTGAATTATGAAAACCTAGATAGTCTAGACCAGTGGCTCTCACTGGAGGTGATCTTTGCCCCCAGGGACACTGGCAACATCTAGAGACATTTTGATTGTCACACTGGGGCAGGGGAGAGGTTGGGTGTTCTGGCATCTCACAGGTGAGGCCAGGGATGTTGCTAAACATCCTTCAATGCACAGACCTGCCCTCACCACAAAGAGTGTGAGGCTGAGAAACCTTGCCACAGTGTGAGCACCTGAAAAGACAATGTGTAATTCAGTTGACTGGGGCTGCCAGCCGTCTATACTCCATATCCATGGGAAACAGACAGACTTAGCCTGTACAGAGAAAAATAATGAAGAAGTGGTACCAAGAGGAGCTGAGCTTAGATATAGAAATTCCTACCCTAACCGGTTTGGCTCAGTGGATAGAGTGTCGGCCTGCGGACTCAAGGGTCCCAGGTTCTATTTCGGTCAAGGGCATGTACCTTGGCTGCGGCTCAGTTGACTGGGGCTGCCAGCTGTCTATACTCCATCCACGGGAAACAGACAGACTTAGCCTGTACAGAGAGAAATAATGAAGAAGTGGTACCAAGAGGAACTGAGCTTAGATATAGAAATTCCTGATTCCAGTTCCTCCCAGAGACCTGACTACATTTTTGCCCCTTTATCCTTCTAATATATTCTCCTTTTATACTTAAGAGAGCCTGGCATGGGTTTTTGTTACTTAAAACCAAAGTAAGTTAAATTAATACAAGAAACATTCAAGTAAATTACTTTACAGTGACTTGAGAGATATTAAGGCTCATGCAGCTTAGAGACTGGTCAGTCTTCTAGGATTGAACAAATAAATAAAATGAAATAATCCATTTTCATTACTTTTCCTTGAAAGCCTTGTTGCTTCCCCACAGCTTCTCTACAATTAGGTGCTAGAATGAGTTAAAGTTTTTTGAAAGGTAAAGGGATGTAGAACATGCTGGCATTTTGCTTATGAGTCTTCTGGGAATCAGGACACCTGGCTCACCTGCTCTGCCACTCCACTGAGCCCCACCCCACTCACCAACTCCTAGTCATTATTTACACAGCTCCACAATGATTTCTATTTTCATATTGTTTTGTATTTTCATGTACCTCATCAGTCTTGGTACTGATTTCATTTCTCTATATACAGGAATTCAATTGTGATCTAGGGTTAGCCACTAAAATGGTCTTTGATACTCAGTTTCGTTCTGGAAGTTACATTTTTCTTTATCTAAGTCTTAGGAATATTGTGAATTCGTTATTGTGAATTCATTCCTTTATCCAAACACAAATGGCTTCTTAATTAGTTAGGAGTCCTTGACCCCTTTGGGAATCTGATGGTGGATCCTCTCTCAAAAATCATCTATTTTTATTTCAAAAGCCTGATAGTGGAAGATTGGATATAAAGTTTTGCATGCAGATCTGAGGGTTCATAGACTGTTTAGAGCCATCATAACTACCTTCCAGCTTATGAACTTTGCATTAAATACTTATTTAGTGTCTCCTATGTTCTAGATGGTAAGGAAAAAAGGGTGAAAAAGTAGAGTTCTACCCTTCAGAGGAATACAACTTGGTAAGACTACAGAGCAGCAAACATCCAATTACAACCCAAGTTATATATGTTAAGAGAAGGGTGATAGAGAGTACTGTGGTAACCCCAAACAGAACATAATCTGGATTGGGAATTGATGAAAGATTCCTGGAAGAAGTGACATCTGCACTGAGAATTCTGACAAGCAGAAGAAAGCAAGGTCGAGTAGAAGGATAGGTAAGAACACTGCAGACGGGGAAAAGTATATGTGGAAGGGAGAGAGCCTGGTGAAATGTTCAGAGCAGCATTGCTAATCATCTGTCTGTTGGCTCTCGGCTCCGTTCCTGCTGTATCTCAGGGGGCTGAGTCAGCAAACCACACTGCCCAGGTCCCTCTGCCAACTGGTTTCTGGAGAGGTTCTGCCAACGGAAAGCCTTGGTAGATGGCTGGAGGGAGAGAAGCCATGCCCCCCCGCCCCCCGCTGTCGGTAGCATCCCCTGTTGTGGCAGCAGTAGCATCCAGTGAGTGGGGACTGCTGGGCCCAGCAGCAGTGGTGGCCACAGCCATGTCACTGGCTCCAGCCGTGGCAGTAATGGCTGTGGGTGGGCCGAGCAGCACAGCAGTCATGAGCATTGGTAACACCATCCCCGCTCCTGCTCCAGCCTAGAGTTCCAGGCAGTTCCTAACTCCTGGGTAACCTTATCTTTTTTGCCCCTCTGGCCCTTTCACGTTTTGAAACCAATTTCCTATATTGCCCCTTTAAAATACTTAGAGTGTTTCTGTTTGTCTGACTGGACATGACTAATACAGTAATGAATCAGAAAATATGGTGAGGGGTGGAGGAAGGTTATGGTGAGAGATGTGGTTGACCAGGTAATTGAGGGCCAGATCATTCAAACTCATCTTAGGAAATGATCAGATGTTTGGATTTTATTCTAACAGCAATAAAAATATTTTATTTTATTTATTCAAAGGCAGTTGTTTAAAAAGACAGCATTGAAATATTTAATTACATAAAAATTAAAAATATCTACAGGTCAATAACAAATAAACATCATAAACCAAACCTAAAGACATATTGCCAGTGGGTATCATTATTCAAATCAACTATGATAGTTTTTATATTCTGAATTTGTTAATGCATTTATAGTTCTATAAACAAACTATGCTTATTCGACTAAAATATAGGCAAAGGACATAAACTGGAAACTTAGTTTTATAACTTTAGTCAACAACCAGCAATTATTTCTCATCCACATTAACTGCTTGTAGATTTTTTTTTAGCATTTATTATTTTTATTTATTTTATTTTTTTGTTAATCCTTACTCAAGGATATTTTTATTGATTATTTTATTTTATTTTTAAATACATTTTTATTGATTTCAGAGAGAAAGGGGGGAGAGAGAGATAGGAACATCAATGATGAGAGAGAATCATTGATTGGCTGCCTCCTGCATGCCCCACACCGGGGATCTAGTCTGCAACCTAGGCATATGCCCTAACTAGGAATCGAACTGTGACCTCTGGGTCATAGATTGACCCTCAATCACTGAGCTACGCAGTCGGCCAGGATCCGTTAATTTTTAGAGAGAGTGAGAGGGAAGGAGGGAGAGAGAAAGTGAAACATCAATGTGAGAAAGACACATCGATTGGTTGCCTCCTGCATGGGCCTGATGGGGCCAGGGATGGAACCTGCAATCTGGGTATGTGCCCTTGACTGGGAATCGAACTTGAGACCCTTCAGTGCTTGGGATGTTTGTAGATTTTTGAAAGTGGTAACAGGTACATAGGTAATCAATGTGTAGAGCTTGTTTGGTGAATCTTCATCCTTATTACGTTTTCTAGACAACCACACTGGGATACGGCATGGAACATTCCTTATTGCTTTTGCCCAGACAGCTTTGTTGAGCCTGGTGAATGTGCACATCTGAAGTTTCCATATCCTTTATGGCAAATTTTTGTATCCCTTTAAGTGCCTGAAGATCACACTTCTTGAGATCTACTCCATGGATGGGCTTGTGAATGTTGATGGTGTATTCTCTGGTCACTACCTCGTTGGTGGCAGAACGGCCCTTCTCACCATCCTTCTATGAGGGAGCCATTATGCTGGGCTCAAGTTGGAAAGCTGGAGACCCATGAAAGATTTGAAATACATGGTCAATTCAGTCACCTTTAATTTTCTTGTCCCCCCCTCCCCCTTTTTTTAGAGAGAGAGGAAGAGAGAGGGAGAGAAACATTGATGAAGAGAACTATCCATCGGCTGCCTCCTGCACGCCCCCTACCAGGGATCAAGCCCGAAACCTGGGCATGTGCCCTAACTGGGAATCGAATCAGCAACCCTTCGGTGTATGGAACCATGCTCAACTGAGGCACACTGGCCAGGGCAGTCACTTTTGATTTTTATGAAGATCATTTGGGTCATAATATGGAGAACAGGTTTGAGACTACCAAATTGAAGGTCAGGTGTCCAATTAGGAAGCGTTTGCAATTATCTAGGAGAGAATTTGATGGTGATCTGTACTAAGTTAGTGGCAGTGAGTTTGAAAAGAAGGATTGGAAGGATTTTTATGAGGTGGAATGGCCAGAACGTAATGGGGTATTATGGCAGATGAAAGATGGCTACAGATTCATTGACTCTCTTCCCATTGATAGGTGGGATCTATGGCTCCTCCTTTTGAATTTGGGTGATTTCTGTAAATGCTTTGACAAACAGAAAATGGTAGAAAGGACCCTGTGCTAGTTTCTGGGCACAAAGAGACCAGAAGCTTCCATTTCTTACTTCTTGGAACTTGTACTCCTGGAACACAACCACCACACTTTGAGAAGTGAAGCCAAATGGCGAGGTCACACATACATAGCTGCTCTGGTTGGCAGACCCAGCTAAGCTCCCAGCCAACAGCCAGCATCAGCTGTCTGCTGTGTGAGTGTGCCATCTTAGATGTCTTGTCCAGTCTACAGACAACCTACAGATGACACCACCTCAGCCACTAACTACAACTGCATCATAGAGCCAAGCAATTTTTACCCACTTAAGCCCATTCAGCTTACGAAACCAAAAGAGGCTTTTGTTTTAAGCCTCTAGGTGTTTGTTTGTTTGTTTGTTTGTTTGTTTGTTAATATATATTTTTATTGATTTCAGAGGGGAAGGGAGAGGGAGAGAGAGATAGAAACATCAGTGATGAGAGAGAATCATTGGTGGGCTGCCTCCTGCATGCCCCACACTGGGGATGGAGCCTGCAACCCAGGCACAATGCCCTGACTGGGAATCGAACCGTGACTTCCTGGTTCATAGGTCGATGCTCAACCACTGAGCCACGCCAGCTAGGCTAGGTGTTTTTTTAAGTCACTAAGTTTTGGGGTGGTTTGTTAAACAGCTGGTTTGGGCCCAGGGTGGAACCAGTAACTGCTGAGATGGGGAAAGAGAGCAGATGAACAGTTCGTGAAAGTGAGTTGGGTAAATGATCTATCAGAAACTAGGAAATATATATTTTTGGAACTTCATTAAATATTTTTTCTAGATGTCCTATGGTGTTTTATCTTCAGCATTAGCTATCCAGGTTTTAGATCCCTATCATTCAGATCTTCTACACTAATTTTAGTATCTTCTGCCATAAGAGCAGCTGCACTTCTCAAAAGTATAAAAGAGGAACTGGTACCTATTTCATCATATTTTTCTCCTTGTTGATCAAGGGATCAATTTCCAGGTCTCTTTTTCATTCATCAAGTATTTACTCATTATCTGCCAGGTACTTAGCACTGTTCTGGGTGTTAGGGGCATAACATTGTCACAAGATAGGTAATATTCCTGCCTTCATGGAGTTTACATTCTAATTGGCAGGCAGATAAAAACCAAGAAAAGAAAATGATTACCAACTTGATAAAAAGCAATGAAACAAGTAAGCAGGTGCTGATAGAGCATAAAAGTTGAGGGGAACTTTAGAAAATGTGGTCAGCAAATATTTTTAAGCTGAAACTTAAGGAAGTGGAAAAAACTAGCAGTGGGAAGAGGTGCAGAAGTGAGGGTTGGTAGCTGTGGGAAACACAAAAGTGCAAAGGCCCTGAATGGTTAAAAGCTTGACCAGATTAAGGAACTGAAAGACTAGTATGTTTGGAGTATAGTGAGCAAGAAGACTAGCAAGATGAAGTTGGAGAGAGATGCAGAGGCTGGATTAAACAATGCCTTTTAGGCCAAATTAAAGGATTTGCATTTTATTCTAAATGTAAAAGATAGGCAAAAGCATGAATACGAACAGATTCACATTTTAAGATAATGGTCAGAACACACAGGGGAAGACTGGTTGAGCAACTGTTGCAGTAGTTCATGACAGAGAAAGATGGCCTGGACTAAGGTTCACTCTAATTTTCTTTTCCCTGGACTCAGCCTGTTGCTTTTTAAAGTGTAGGTGGAGGCTTAGTAAAAACGAATCACCAATCATTCCCAAGTACCCAAGTATAAATAAGACTCCCAGGGGACTCTTGCTCTGTATAAAGATGTGAATTATTTTCTTTTCTCTCTCTCTCTCTCTCTCTCTCTCTCTCTCTCTCTCTCTCTCTTTCTCTCTCCCTCCCTCCCCCCCTT
>NW_005361351.1:585911-591616 GCF_000412655.1 Myotis brandtii
AGCAGGGCAGGGCCAGTGGGACTTGGAAGGGCAGATCCAAGTAGTCTGTAGGAGGGGGCAGACACTTCTGCCCCTTACCACCGGGATATGAGGGCTGAATTCCCAAGGGAGATAGGAGTGGCTTCCTTGTGATGTACAGACACAACCCAGCACCTGCCCATCTGATTCCCGGACAAAAGCCTCCCTGGAGACAGTGCTCTGATGATAGTCCCAGCTCTGGGCGGCACTCTGATCCCCTTGAGTGACAGAACTCTGCAGGGTGGGACCACAGGGAGTGGACACCAGGCCAAGTGGTTTGACAGGTGCGTGTGTGGGGTGCAGGCTGGGTGCTTGAGATGGGGAAGAATGGTTCTCTTTTCACTGAATGTCTACCAAGAACTTCTCCAGAAAAGGAGCGCCACCCTGCTGATTGCAGCCTGCAGACCCTTCCGCGGGCTGAGCACTGTCTAGGTAGAGTGGCATTGCCAGCAGTTGCAGGACCAGGCAGTGCATTCCCCAGGCTGGTGCTGTAATAATACAAGTGCTGGACCCTGGGCAGGTGGCGTCTGGGTCTCTAGCAGACTCCCCCCCCCCCCCCCCAGACAGACTGAATCCCCACTGACTTTCACCACTAGAGGCTATTCAGGCTCCTCTTCCCATCTCTGTTGCTCTGAGTTGGGGATCCATGTGTGAGGTTGTGCACCACACACCTGGGGGAGGGAGTTTTGCAGTCAAGATATCCCTCTGGCTTCTCAGTTGCCACCCCAGGGGTGCAGGGGCCAGCCCTTTCTGTGTATCTGCCCTTCTCACCCGTCTCCATGTGGCTTCTTCTGTAAGTCCTTAGTTATAATATTTCAGTTCAGCTAGCGTTCAGTTGGTTAATCAGGTTGGTTGCTCTATAATTGAGCTTTAAATCTGGCGGTGGGAGCAGGTGAGTGTGGCTTCTACCTATTCTGCAGCCATTTTGGAAACTGAAATGTTTTCAATATTAATGGTGTTTTCCACTTCTCTCCACCAACCTCCTCCTTCCCCCACACCCAAGGTTTTCCTCTATCAGGAACTATCTTCTGTGGCTTTTGCTACATGAACTAATTAGTGGTTTTCAAGCCACTTCACTCTAAACAGTATTTGTTTTCTACCAAGTTCCTTGGCAACTGGAATAGGTGGGGTAGAAGATGCAAGAGAAGACAATAATTTGGAGTGGGGGGGGGGACTCAATCTGTTGAAGATTAGTCCAGTTTTTTTGTTTTGTTTTGTTCCTTCTGCAGGGCCATAGACTTGAATTGTCAATAAAACTAAACTTTATTAGATTGAGACTTACTAGCTTTAAATTCAGTTATTTCATCCAATGCCTTCAAGTTAGTCAGTAATTTCTTCTGAATATGGATGAAATATCCTTCACTTAAAACATGGAAACATAGTTCAGCTGATATTGTTTTTTAAAAAGTGAATATCAGAGATAGAAACATCAATGATGAGTGAGAATAATTGATAGGCTGCCTCTTGCATGCCCCACACTGGCGTTCAAGCCTGCAACCTGGGCATGTGCCCCAACCAGGAATCAAACCATGACCTCCTGGTTTGTAGGCCAATGCTTAACCACCAAGCTGTGCCAGCAGGCTCAGCTGATAATCTTGAAAGCCTCAACATTCAGCGGCTAATGGCAATACGAGAAAAAGGCTCGTTATTGCTAGTGGTTTTTTTTTTTTAAAGGGTCAGTATTTCATGTCAGTTCAAAATATAGGTAAGTTTATAAAAGCAGAGCCAGAGGAATCTCTTATGCTTTCTGCCATGCGAGGACACAGTGAAAAGACAGCACAAACCAGGAAGAGAGCCCTCACCAGACACACCTTAATCTTGTGCTTCCTAGTCTCCAGAACTGTAAGAAATAAATTTCTGTTGTTTATAAGGATATACCCATATATAAAAGCCTAAGCAACTGAATGACCGAATGACCAGCAGACCAGTCGCTATGATGTACACTGATCACCAGGGGGCAGACACTCAATGCAAGAGTTGCCCCCTGGTGATCAGTGCGCTCCCACAGTGGGAGCGCCACTCAGCTGACTGATGGGTGCCAGACTCTGGGCTCACAGCTGGTGAGTGCAGCTGCGTGGCGTGAGCCTTTCCTGCCTCCGCGGCAGCATACTGCCAAGCTGCAGTGGCAGGTGCAGTGGCAAGTGCAGCCGGGCTGGGATGAGTGGGAGCAGCGTGACGCCCAGCCGGAGTTCAGGGCTCCTCCCCAGTTGCCTGCTGTTTTGCGCACTACTACATCCCTTAGGGGATGGATTGAGCCAAAACCGGCAGTCCGACATTCCCTGAGGGGTCCCGGTTTGCAAGAGGGTGCAGGCCAGGCTGAGGGACCCCACTGGTGCACGAATCCGTGCATCAGGCCTCTAGTATAAATATCCATGGTGACTCCTGATTACTTGGAGAGCAACAGCAGTACTTTCTTAAGCCATCATCTGCTTAGCCACCAAAAGTCAGTTACACCCACTATTACATAATTTGTTCAACAGTCTAGTAAACTTTGCACTTGAGTTTTGTCTATTTATAAAAATTTATTTGGTCACTAATGAATACAAATCCAATTAAGTTGTAGTAAATATAAACTGCTTTCCCTCTTCCCAAGAAAGGTGCATTGTCCAATATAACATACCTTCTCAAACTCTCCTTATGGGACAAAGAAACATTGTAAAAAGTTGTTACATTCTTTCTTGAATCTGAATGATTTAACTATGAAGGAAGGCAGTTCTGTTTAGCAAGATTCCGTTTGAATAGCTCTTATACAGCTGATATTTGATAGTAAATCTTGAAGGAAATACAAACTTTCTTCCTGCTGAGTATGCAGGCCTATCACAGGCTAAAAACTGGTTGTCAAGGTCTTTAGGAAAATCACTTGTATAGGCCTTTATACTAGAGGCCCGGTGCATGGATTTGTGCACATTAAAAAGAAATTAATTAGAAGATGGCCAGCAGGGCGGGACTGGGTGGGGCAGTCGAACAGTCAGATGGTCGATTAGGCTTTTATATATACACTAGAGGCCCGGGGCATGAAAATCGTGCACGGGTAGGGTCCCTAGGCCTGGCCAGTGATCAGGGCCAATCGGGGCCTTCCTTCCCCAGCTGCCGGCTGCCGGCCAGGGCCTTCCTTCGTTCCGCGCCACCCCCTGGAGGTCAGTGCACGTCATAGTGAGCGATTCAACTTCCAGACTTTGGTTGAACTCCCGAGGGGACACTTTGCATATTAGCCTTTCATATATATAGATTTGAGAACACAAGCCTCTGCTTATACCTAAAAAAAAAAAAGGGTATGTGTGTTGGAGGTAGTATGGGACATGAAGGCAAACAAGGGAACTTTTCTTCTATGCTCATGGCCTACTAGTAAACCTATTCATATACTGATTAGCTACTATTTTAATAGTTGGTTTTAGTTATAGCTCTCAGTAGGCACAGACTTAATTCCTAATAAAATCTGGCCTTCCCCCTATTTATGCTGATTATTATTATTATTTAATGGTGTAGCAAGTTTATTACAAAATTTGAGAGCCAAATACTTTAATAAGAACCTCCACAGCCCTAGCCAGTTTGGCTCAGTGGATAGAGCGTCAGCCTGTGGATTAAAGGGTCCCAGGTTCGATTCCGGCCAAGGCTACATGCCTGGGTTGTGGACTCGCTGCCTCCTCCCACAGTAGGGGGTGTGCTGGAGGCAGCGAATCAATGATTCTCATCATTGATGTTTCTCTCTCTCTCCCTTCCTCTCTGAAATCAATGAAAAAAGTGTATTTAAAAAAATAATAATAAGATCCCCCACGAACATGGGAGCAAAGGAGAGCAGGGGAGGGAGAAGGGCCCCAGATAAAACAGTCTAGTCTCTGAAGTTTCATTCAGGTGGGGGCAGAGGGGTAGACCCACAATAAGGGCAGCCTTTCCTCTTGACCTCCAGGCTCAGCAGGTGTTTTGGATAAGACGCTTTTGAAGGCCATGGAGAAGCTGGATACCCTCCTGATGTGAATCCCAAGCAGAGAATGCCTCTGTAGTTTGTACACTTCCATTATCCGCTGGACCAAGTGGGGAGGGGGCGGGGAGAGAAACATCGTTGTGAGAGAGACACATCCATTGGTTGCCTCCTGCACACACCTGCTACTCAGGTAGGTCCCTTGACTGGGAATCGAACCCACGACCCCTTGGTGCACAGGCCAACACTCCACCACTGAGCCAGGGAATAGCAATTATTTTCTTTAACATTTCTCTCCTAATGTCTCAGCTTTGTGTAAAGGGAATCTTTAGAGGGATTAGCCTGTGAGGTTTTCCTTCTATAACACTTTAATTTTTACCTTACATCCGTGATACTCAGTTCCTATCCAAACGGGGTCATTTAATCAATTCTAGACAGATGTTTACAAATTACAGGCAGTGATTAGGAAGGAGAAAAGAGCATTTTAACAAAAGCTTCCAGCCTATGAGTTAATTATACCCATTTATAAAAATGGTATTAATAATTACTTAAGAAATAATGCCAATAGAACATTTTCTTAGCATAATGATCTCTTTCAGCAAGGTAAATACAGTCACAAAGATAAGACATTTATTGTAAAACTGTCAAGGCAAAAAAGCCAAGCTTAAAAAACAAAACTGGCAATCATCTTTTTCAGTATGCTACATCAATTATACACTCGTAGCTGTGCCCAAATGAGCATATAGCTTAAAAAAATTTGTTTTTCTTGACCCTGTAATTTGCTTAGTTTGGCAGGGAGGTGAACAATAAATTTAACTTGTTCTCGGGGGTAGGAAGGACTTTTTGCTTTACTGTGCCTGGCTCTTCCTGAAAGAGGACTGAACTTAATCCTTTCAATGGATCCAGACAAATCCCGGAGAGCTGCTCCTTCAGATCTTGAAGTTCTTCATCAAATCTTCTTGGGAATTTCTTTAACTGCTTTACCTCTGAAATCTCTCCTTGCTGCTCAGAGGCCACACATAGTTGAGTTCTTTCCAGGTCATCCTGCATGCTGTCTATGAGCACACACCAGCTCATTACTGGGTGCTTACTAGTACTAAGAATTATTTTTAATTAAAAAAAAATTAAAAAATTTATTGACTTGAGAGAGTGAGGGTGGGGAAAACATCAATTAAAAATATTTTTATTTATTTCAGAGAGGAAAAGAGAGATAGAAACATCAGTGACGAAAACCATTGATTGGCTGCCTCCTGCAGGCAGCAACCTGGGCTTGTGCCCTTAACTGGAATGGAACCCGGGACCCTTCAGTCCGCAGGCCAATGCTCTATCCACTGAGCCAAACCATCTTGGGCCGTTGATTTGTTTTCCCACTTATTTATGCATTCCTGGGTTGATTCTTCTATGTGCCCTGACCAGGTATCGAACCTGCAACCTTGGCTATAGGAACAACGCACCATCTGAGCTACCTACTCCGCTAGGGCCATACTAAGGTTATTTTTTTAAAAGGTTGTTTTTTTTTTCTTCTAAATTTCCTAAGGCCGCACGTGGGTGGGCGACACCAAGCAAGAATTACATAGGCCGGAAAAAAAGATAAAAAAAAAGTGATTTCTGAACTTAAAACACGTTAGGTTCTCTCGCCTTTAGAAAAGAGGCAGGCTAGAAAAAAAAAACAACAAGTTGCAAATGACAATCGCATATGACAACCCCAGGCGCTGCCAAGGGAGAGATCCGGGGCGGGACTCCGCCGGCCGCAGCGGGGGTCAGGCCA
>NW_005361351.1:591743-592009 GCF_000412655.1 Myotis brandtii
GCGGGAGTAACGAACAGGTCAGCCACTCTCCGGCGGCGAGCACGCTTCCTCCCCAGCCCTCCCGGGCGGCGCGTGACCACCTCCGCTCCCAATCACGGTTGGAGCTGACCGAGCGCGGTACCGGAATCCCAGCCAGGGACGTCCCACCCTCATCCCGCGAGAACTTGGAAAGGAAAAAATGTTGGGCGGGCGATGGGGAAGTGGCCAATGAGAGAGCGAGAAGGGTATGATGGGCGGCTCTCCGTGCTCCTCCTCTGCCCCCCGCC
>NW_005361351.1:592034-592356 GCF_000412655.1 Myotis brandtii
CCCTTTCCGCCCTCCCTCCCCTCCCGGCCCTGCTCTTCTCTTCCCGTCTGAGGTGGCGGCTGTCTTCCCTCCTCTGCAGCTCTGTTCTCCCTCTCCTCCCGACTTCCCTTTCTCCTCGGCCCGAGGCCGGTCTGAGCGCTTGCCCCGCGTCTTCGGGGTGGTAATATAACCCCTGCCCCCCCGGTATCCGGCGCTTTCTCCGTTCTCTGGGCTTCTGTCCGCGCCTGCCCCGACATGAATGAGGAGTACGATGTGATCGTGCTGGGCACCGGCCTGACGGTGAGTGCTGAGTTCTGGGCGGCGGCGGCGGCGCCCTGAAGAC
>NW_005361351.1:592442-599861 GCF_000412655.1 Myotis brandtii
CCCCTTCTTCGGCCGCGGGAATCCCGGCCTGCGCCGCAGGGTTTCCTTGTGGATCCTCTCGCCGTTTTTCCGTGTCTGTTTTTGGAGGGGAGTCGGGGAAGGGCGTTGGGCTGGCTGCGAGAGGCACGTTCCGCCGCGTGTGGATCGGAGCGGGTCGGCTCTCGCTGTGGAAGGAAAGATGCAAAAGTCGCGCAAGTTCGTGATTTGAGGAGCAGTCACCGCGAAATGGCAGTGGGTGGGAGACGAGTTTCACTGCTACAGAAGAGACCCCAGAAAGCCGGGCTTGGGGGATTGCCTTCCCACCTCCCTGACGGGTGGACGGCCTCTCCCGAGTGGAGACGGAAAAGGCACCGGGCGGGGCGGGGGAGGGTGGAAGCCGCTCTCAGTTGCATTTCCTACTCGGCCTGCAGCCCCTGCTAGTCCGTCTGCAGCTGCCGACGCCGGGCACCAGGCTTTGTGACAGGTCCTCGGATAGTTACTGTTTTGTGATTGTTAGAGTTCCGTTCATCCAAATTTTTGGAGAGCCTTAGTTTTCTTATTCCCTCTCCCCCCTCTCTAAATGAGGAGCATTATCCATTATTTTTTAACCACCCTCCAGTCCCACTTCCTGAGCGTCTGTAGAATTGGAAATGAGTTTTCTCCAAACTTGTCGATCAAACGCTTTCTCACTTGACCTTTGCCATCTTTTCCTTTTGTTCCGTCTGTTCCATGCCTCCATTGTCTCTTCTTTATGCTTTCCCCTGAGCAATGATTGGTGGTGGATTTCTAGAGGCCAAGTTCTCTACTACAGTGGGGCCTTGACTTACGAGTTTAATTCCTTCCGAGACCGAGCTCGTTAAGGAGCTCATTAACTCAAATTACTCTATCAACTCAATGCAAAAAATCGGCCCGAGAGACAGCTGGTATCTCAAAAAACTCGTTAGGCGGGACACTCGTAAGTCAAGGCCCCACTGTACTTCGCGCTTTAGGAAGTTAGAAGGTAAAGCAATAACAAAATAGAGAATGCGAGAGTAATGTGAATGGCACTTGTTCCAAAGGCCATGGTAAATTTATTTTTCTGGGTGTCTGCCTGCTTAGAAACCTTTAATAGTATTCTGCAAATAATGCAGGCAGGTGAGTTGTATCTTGTACTTCTCTCTCTTCCATAAGAAAATGAAGACTATTCATCTTGTAGAAGAAATCCATTTGAAGAGGAAGAGAGGACCATTTTCATTATCAAAAAAGTTTTTTGGTCCTGGCCGGTGTGGCTTGGTTGGAGCGTCCTGCCATACACGAAAAGTTTCGGGTTCGGTCCTCCCTCGGTAGCCAATTGATGTTTCTCACATGGATATTTCTCCCTCTCTCCCTTTCTCCCTCCAAAATCAATAAACATATCCTTGGGTGAGGACTAAAAAAAATTTTTTTATTTTGAAATTTGAAATTCTGACTTTGGGCTACTTCATCTTAATAAGATGAACACTGATATATAGTATGTTCTATAGAATCTGACCTCAAAGTTCCAAATAATTTAATGTAACTCACCACTTCAAATTTGTTGAAATATGTTATTTCTCAGGATCAAATTAATGGGTGTTTTTTTCAGGTAACACCCCTAATTCACTTTTAGATTTCTCTAGATAAGAAAAAAACCTTTGAACTTTCATTTGACTAATTTTTTAGTAAGAGGTTGTTAGGAACCAGAATGGCATATATCTGGCCTGTCATTTTTCTGTTTATAGTGATTTATGGTGAGTGCTGAATACTTATTTCTGAATTCTTCATTATGTTTGACCTGTCCAGAAATATACCTGTGACTGGCTAGGAAATGGTACCAAATAGATGAGGTTACTTACCTACAAAGCTGTTTCGTCATTTTGAATGTGAGATACTAGGTTGAAATTCATTTTTGGTGGTGAGTTGGAAGACTGTTACGTAGTTGCCTAAATGAATAGGCCTGCCTACTGCAGGTTTTTTAAAGCTTTTTAAAGTGCCTATTTGGGAGTTTGAACTAAGCTTAGTAGTTTGTGATGATGGATCTTGCCCATTGGCAGCATATTGTAAGAGCCAATTAGTTCCACTGTTTTTCCACGGTTATGGCTACTCTTCAGATTTGCTCTTGATAAAGGTCACTTGAACGGGAACAAATGAGTGCAGATTTGTCATCATGCCTGTTTCTACATGCCTAATTCAGAACATTACTTTGTATCAAAGATGCAGTCTTATTGCACAATGACCAAGTTAAGATAAATACACTTTAGATACTCATTTAGATTGTGATGAGTGGTAGATACATACTTAACTATAAATCAGACCAGCTTTCTGTAATTTTATAGCTATGATAATATAATAATCCCTATAAACCTTTCTAGATTGTTTCATGAGATATTCTTTGAGAATTATATAAATTCAGAGCAATCACATTATTATCATCATTGATGGGAGCAGCAGTGATGGGATGATTTTGGTAAGTCTTTTACCCTCATTTTTACTGATACAAGGACTTTGGTTACTTAATGTTAAATTAAGAGACCACCAAAGTTAAAAACCTCCAAATTAAAATTAACTTTGAGTGTTTGGAGTGAACATACCATTTACTTTAAGTTTTGGTTTACAAATATTTAGTGCCTGAGATTTAAGAACCTAAAAACAGTCTCAGTAATGGGTACCAAATATTACATGATGCCAGCATGTGAAGTATTTTTAGTGCATTTAACTTGATACTTTTAAAATAAAGTGTAAGAAAGTGTTGGAGTTTTTCTGCTTGCCTAGTGTTGTCATTGTTTTGTGTTGGTTGTTAGAAAATAAGGTCATATTAATTCACAAATACTGATAGTAACTTTAGTAAAGAAGGTATAATAGTATTTGGTATGAATTAGAGCAAAATTTTCATCCTCTGTCTAGGATAATTGGAATATTTTGTGTAGTAATTGAATTTTCTAAGGAATTGAGAGGGTTATACCTTTAAAGAACTACAACTTTTAGATAAAAGCCTTCCAAGTGATATCATAACTTCTTTAACAAACTGAGGGACATAATTTACTTGATCACTAAGATTTCACATCATGAGGTTAATTACTGTGTTATGCTAGAACATAGTGAAGCCACCGAGACCTAGTGAGGAACTTGGCCCTTCTTACTCAGTAGTCCGAGACTGCTTGGCTTTGTGAATTCTTCAGTCTACTTTTCATATTCCCCTTTGGTAACTTTGCTGTTAGGATGGAGACTTTTACTTTTCTTTGATTTCAGTGTGTCTAGACAGCCTCTGACTACCTAATTTGCTACTTCTGATTGACTCTGGGGTTGGCAGTAAATTCATGAATCTTCTTAAAAGTAGTAAATAAAATAAGGGTAACTAGCTCCACAGTGTACCACCAAAATATTTGTTCTACATAGTAATTCTAGTAAGGAGTTATGAATATAAACTGTACTTTAGTGATATTAATCCAGATTATTCTTTGATACAAAGTAATGTTCTGAATTAGGCATGTAGAAGCAGATTGTATTTTAAAACATACAATGCTTTAAAACATTTTTTAAAGCATTGTATATTTTAAAAAATTTTTTTACATCTCAGACATACTTTCCTCCCTTCCTCTGATAAAATTTTATTATTTCCAAGAGGAAATCAATTAAAAAAAACTTTTTTAATTGCATCTTAGATTTGCTTGAAAATCCTTGACATTGCTGTGGTAGACTTCAGTAGACAAAGGACTTTACCCATTGAATTTGTGATCTTGGTCCCATATGTCTTACTTTTGGAAGGTAAAAATATCTTGTAGGTAGTCTCTAATTTTTTAAAAAATATATCTTTATTGATTTCAGAGAGGAAGGGAGAAGGAGAGAGAGAACCATCGGTGATGAGAGAGAATCATTGATTGGCTGCCTCCTGCACACCCCACACTGGGGATCGAGCCCGCAACCCAGGCATGTGCCCTGATTGGGAATCGAACTGTGACCTCCTGGTTCATAGGTTAATGCTTAACCACTGAGCAACGTTGGCTGAACTAAGTAGTCTCTATTTTTAATCAGCCTTATGCATACTGGCCCAAAAGAATAGAAGTAAAATCAGATATTTTAGCAAATAGGAGTAGTAGTGTGACATTTGTTTTGAAGGATCACTTGGTAAATGTTGGTTCACATACATGATAATCTGCAGTATAGGCATACCTCAGAGATATTGACAGTGGAGGGTTTTTTTTGCCTTCAGTTTGTAAAAATTTCAACATCTGTGAAGCACAATGAAACAAGGTATGCCTGTACCTCTGTTTCCCTTTCATTCATTGTACCTTATTAAAGACTCTCACTGGAGTAATGGCTTCCCCAAATTCAAAACTACCTGTGACTGTTGTGATTCATTATGGGTAATAAGGTAAACACACCTGTCTGTAAGTAGCTTTTCATGTAGGGGGTTAACTATAAGAGTTAATATGAGAAAGTACTAAGTGCCAGAAGAGAGATATACATGAGGAATTCAGGGTAATACAGAAAACCTTCTTCAAGAGAGGAAGCTGGGCCCTGGCTGGGTAGCTCAGTTGGTTAGAGTATCTTCCCATTACACCAGGGTTGCGGTTTAGATTCCTAATCAGGGCACATATAAGAATCAACCAATGAGTACAAATTAATAGTTACAAAAAAGTCACAGGGATGTAAAGTAAAGCTGCAGGAACAGAGTCAATAATATTGCGATAACCATGTATGGTGCTATTGGGTACTAGAAATATCAAAGAGAACACTGTGTAAAGCAAGCATGTCAAACTCAAAGGCTAACAACGGGCCAAATAAACAAGGTTTAAATTTACGTGGGCCGTAAAAAAACAAAAGCTTCAATTTTCCTAGAAACGTAGGTTTATTTCGATAGAGACATGCTGAATACAAAGGGCTGAAATAAATGAGTCATCGTTAACATAAAATAATAGAACATTTTAATAAAAATTAATATTTTTTGACTTCCCAGACACTGAATAACTGCACAAATTAATAAGCGTAATGCAAATAAACCTATTTTTCTTGTTCTCTGAAAGCAAAATATTTCCTGTTGTGCACACCAAGCAAGTCAGTCCAAGACTAATGACCTGGCAGTTGGCTGCTAAAATAGTCACTGCTAGTATTACTGGAGAGAAATGGTGTGCCTGTGCATAAAGGAAATGAATGCAACACAATAATAGTAACCAGTCATAAGTGAACATTGTAGTTCATTATTAATAATTACGTATAACAGTATATTCTAAAAATTAGGTTACACAATTTTTAAAACTATTTTTACATACTGTTATGTGCCCTTGACTGGCTGGGCTGCAAAAATACTTGTTGTGGACCACATGCAGCCTGCGGGCTGCGAGTTTGACATGCTTGGTGTAAAGTATATGATTGACTAACCACCAAACTACTCTGAAACCAATACAAAATGAAATTGAACTATATAATAAAAGGGTAATATGCAAAGCGACCGAACAGCAGAATGACCGGTCGCTATGTTGCGTACTGACCATCAGGGGGCAGATGCTCAACACTGGAGCTGCCCCCTGGTGGTCAGTGTGCTCCCACAGGGGGAGCGCTGCTCAGCCAGAAGCTGGGCTCATGGCTCACAGCTGGCGAGCGCAGCAGCGATGGCATATATATATATATATACACACACACACACACACACACACACACACACACACACGTATATACACACACACATACATATATATTTATTGATTGATTTCAGAGAGGCAGGGAGTGGGAGAGAGATAGAAACATCAATGATGAGAGAGAATCATTGATCAGCTTCCTCCTGCACACCTCCTACTGGCGATCAAGCCCACAACCCAGGCATGTGCCCTGACCTGGAATCAAACTGCGATGTCCTGGTTGATGCTCAGTCCTGAGCCACACCGTCTGGGCTTCTCTGGCTTTAATATGCTTTGCTTGTTATTATGTATTCACCAGATAGGTAATGGTAGATTTTAAATTTCAGTTGTTAATTTTGGAAGATAGTAAAATTTTAGGATCACTAATGTGTTTACTATGCCCAGATATAACAAATTTTTATCGGTGAATACTTTTTATTAGTGAAACTTCATGTTTTAAAGCAAAATTTTAAAGTGTCACATTTGTGCTATTATGTATTTTATTCTTTTGGCAATGTAAAAGCATTCTTTTTCAGAGGAGTTTAGAAAAATTAGTGGGCCTGTGGATTTTTAATTAGCTTTTGTCATATTAGCTCCAGCTGATGCCTTTAAAGGTAGTTAGTATCAGCTCTTCAGACTTAGCTGAATCTTTATATGATTGGACCCTTTGTTAGGCCTCAGCCTTCAGTGCTTGCTAGAGGAACCATGGTTTAGTGAGTGGGTCATGCTTATTTGCAATGGAGTGTGAAAAGTTATGTATAGAAGTTCTGCAACACTCAAAGTTGCTTCCTGTGATTTTGCTTCCAAAAGTTGAACCCTGAAGTCTACTTTTGTCAGCTGGAAATGTGACTTGTCTCCCGTTTATATCGTAACCAATTTTTGAGATAGTAAATGTTATTCTACTTTAATATAAATGTTACATCATATATGTTAGTGCTTTAGATATTTTTTGGAGTGAATTACTTTCGATAGTATTAGGATTGGTTTTTGTAGGTAAAATGCATTCAGATGTTTATCAAGACATCATTAAGAAAGTGAGCCCTAGCCGGTATGGCTCAGTGGTTAGAGTGTCAGCCTGCCTACTGAAGGGTCGCAGGTTTGATTCCAGTCAAGGGCTCGTGCCTCATGTCTTAGTTGCAGGCTGGATTCCCAGCCATGGTTGGGGCAGGCACATGTAGCAGGTAACCATTCGATGTGTCTCTCTCACATCAGTGTTTCTCCCTACCCTACCCCACCCTTTTTTTCCTCTAAAAATCAGTGGAAAAAATGTCCTTGAGTAAGGATTAACAAACAAACAAAGTAAAAGGCAAGCCACAGAGTAGAAGAAGGTATTTGTAATACATATACCCAATAAAGGACTTTATATATCGAGGATATATAATAAACTTTTATATAGCAACTAGTGGCCCAGTGCACAAAATTCATGCACATTAAAAGGAAATTAATTAGAGGAAATATTTTAATATTGCTATTTGCCCTTTCTCTATAATAGAAGTGTCAGAGATGAAAGGAAATTAGTAAAATGTATATGAAAATCTTCCTCCTGTCAGAGTCTGGGGTGCACCACAGGAAGCAGAGTCAAGTCCCTGCCCTCCCACATTAGCCTCGAAATCACGTGAGACCCAGACCTGGCCGCCTCCCCCCCCCATTGGGCTAGATCCAGACCCGGCCGGCCCCACCCCCATCAAGCCCCACCGGGTGGGGGGCATGGCCTCATGTCGCCTGGCCTGGCACTGGAGTGGGGGGGCGTGGCCTGAGGTCCCCCAGGCCAGGGTAGGAGGCACACCTTGAGGTCCCCGTCAAGCCCCGCTGGAGCGGCGGGGGCGGC
>NW_005361351.1:600449-605133 GCF_000412655.1 Myotis brandtii
CCTGTCAAGCCCCACCAGGCAGGGGGCGCAGCCTCAGGGCCCATGCCCAGGCCCAGCACCATGCAGCCTCAGGTCTCTGCTGATTGCTCATTAAGGCTCATTACCGGAACTCGGCCTCCACTGTGGATGCAGCCATCTTGATGGTCAATTTACATATTCCCTCTTTATTAGATAAGATTAGAAAAAGACAGAAAGCCCATTTTATTTAGTTTTTGATTTTGAGAGTACGTTTAATAAGCTGGGACAGTGAAACAAGGAAGGGCTTAGGATAGAAGAAGCAACAGGACAGAGCCTAGGCAGGGCTGCTTTGGCTCTCTAGAAATTTTATAGGGAAGAAATGAGCCTAGGTGGGGATGCTTTGGCTCACTGGAAAGTTAGAGAAAAAGGGCCTTGGAGACAAGTTCAGGGTTTCAGACCAGTACAAGCTTCCACTCCGCCCATTGCTCCCCTAGTTGTAAGTCTCATGGCGACTTAGAGTTTAGGAGATGCGCATCTGAGAGGGAAGAAAGACAAAAGATGTGGGTTTGCTCCTGAGAGGGAGAGTGCCCAGAAAGCCCATTTAAAAAAATGGGCAAATAGTCCTGGCCGGTTTGACTCAGTGGTTAGAGCCCTGGCCTGAAAATCAAAGGGTCTCGGTTTCAATTTCTGGTCAAGGGCATGTACCTGGGTTGCAGCTTTGATTCTTGGTCCCAGTTGGGGTGCGTGCATGAGGCAACTAGTCTATGTGTCTCTCTCACATCCATGTTCTCTGTCTTTCTCTCCTCTTCCTCCCTCCCACTCTTCCTCTAGAGATTAATGGAAAAAATATAATCAGGTGAGGATTAACACAATAATAAATAAAAATGGGCAAATAATTTGAACTTATCAAAAGAGGATACTGTAATTATCAGTAAATTATAAATTTGTTATGGGGTGGGGCCACAACATTAGTAACAAAGAAACAGAATTTCCAGAGGATGAGGCCCAGAAATCAGGATTTTAAAAAGATTCCCAGGTGATTCTAATGTGCAGCCAAGGTTGAGAACCACTGCTCTACAGCTTTGTTATGCAATGTAGTTCATGGATCACCTGCTTCTGCAACACCTAGAACTTACTAGAATTGCAGGTTAGGTTTCACTCACCCAGGATTTTAAAAAAATCAATCTACAGTTTAACATGAGCCCCAGGTGATTCTTATGTTTAATAAAATTCGAGCAGCACTGCCTTAATAGTGCAGTGGTTCTTGAAATTGGTCCTGCATCAGTAGCATTAGTAACTCTTGGGAACTGGAGAGAAATGCAAATTCCCAAGCCCCATCCCCAGACCTACTGACTCAGAAGCTCTGGGAATGGGATTTAGCAGTCTATTTTAACAGCCCTTCAGGGTGGTTTGGGTGTGAAAACTGAAGTTTGAGAATCTGCTTATAATTTACATTTCTAAGTTCACAGGTGATAGCAACTGGAAAGCACACTTCGAGACCCACTGCTTGCAGGGTTAGCCAAACCTGTAAAGGTCTAGATGGAAAATTTTTTAAGTTTTGCAGGCCATACAGTCTCAACTGCAGGCACAATTACAGTGAAAACAGCCATAGACAATATTTAAACAAATGAATGTGGGTGTTTACCAGTAAAATCTAATTCACAAAAAGACCTGCAGGCTGGACTTGGCTCATGTACTCTGTTCTGTAGTGATGATTGTAAAAAAATTTTGATGACACACAAAGCATTGATCAGTTGTGCAAACATACTGTTGAATAAAAGGTATATATACAAATACTAGAGGCCCGATGCACGAAATTCGTGCAAGAGTAGGCCTTCCTTTCCCTGGCTGCTGCCACCGGCTTCCCTCTGGCACCCGAGACCTGGGCTTCCCTCCTGCTGCCGGCAGGCACCCAGGACCCGGGCTTCCCTTGCAGCCTGGCTTCGTCTGGAAGGTTGTCCGGTCTAATTAACATATTACGCTTTCATTATTATAGGTATTCTACATGAATCTATTGATTCTGAGTTCAGAAACAGGCAGAACAAATCTTTGCTCTTGGAAGTCATGTGAGTGGCTGGGGGTGGAGGGTGTTATGCCTGGAATAGGGCATGATGGTGGCCTTGTAGGGCGCTTATGTTTTGTTTCTTGATCTAAAGAAGAAATGATTTAACCTCTTGGAGTAAAGTTTGAACCTTAGAGTGATTTAAAACATTTAAAAATACTAAAATGAATAGATACAATATGGAGGAAAATTTGAAATACGTGTGAAAAATTTTTATTTTTTTAATCCTCACCTGAGGATTTTTTGCATTGATTTTTAGAGAAAGTGGAAAGGAGAGAGACAGAGAGAAAAACCGATGTGAGAGAGACACATCGATTGATTGCCTCCAGCATGCCCCTGACTAGGGCCTGGAGCCTGCAAATCAAACCCAGGACCCTTCAGTCTGAGGGCTGATACTCTATTCCAGCGGTTCTCAGCCTGTGGGTCGCGACCCCTTTGGCGGTCGAACGACCCTTTCACAGAGGTCGCCTAAGTCCGTCCTGCATATCGGATATTTACATTACAATTCATAACAGTAGCAACATTACAGTTATGAAGTAGCAACGAAAATAATTTTATGGTTGGGTCACAACATGAGGAACTGTATTTAAAGGGCCAGAAGGTTGAGAACCACTACTCTATTCACTGTGTGAAACCGGCTAGGGCTGTGTGAATTTTTAATATTCACTTTCAAAGTCAGACCTCTATGTAGGTGGAACAGAGATTGTTCTTTATTATCTAGGGTCATTTGGATAAATTTGAAAAGCACTAAGAATTTTAGATTTTTTTTTTTAATATTTTTTTTATTGATTTCAGAGAGGAAGAAAGAGGGAGAGAGATAGAAACATCAATGATGAGAGAGAATCATTGATTGCTGCCTACTGCATGCCCCTCACTGTAACCCAGGCATGTGCCCTTGACCGGAATCGAACCCGGGACCCTTCAGTCCGCAGGCCGACGCTCTATCCATTGAGCCAAACCGGTTTCGGCAGCACTAAGAATTTTAAAAGGTACATGGAGCCCTGGCTGGTTTGGCTCAATGAATAGAGCGTCCGCCTGCAGACTGAAGGGTCCCAGGTTCGATTCTGGCCAAGGGCACATGCCTGGGTTGCGGGCTCAATGCCTGGGTTGGGAGCGTGCAGGAGGCAGCCAATCAATGATTCTCTCACATCATTGATGTTTCTATCTCTTCCTGTACATTTCTCTCTGAAATCAATAAAATATACTTAAAAAAAAAAGGTACATGGAATTTTCTTTGTTCTTTAAAAAAATAACTCTCTGATCACCAAAACCCCTTGGTATAACAGTTGTGAGTGTATATCCCATCTCTGTGTTTCTCCTCATTAATTGTATTCTTTTTTGTTTTTTTCCCCCAACCTTGATTTTGGTATGTCTTAGTATATCCATGCTTTGTTTACCTTTTTCCTGAGAGTGGTCTTTTATACTCCTGTCACTTTTCAATTTATTTATTTATTTATTTTAAAAATATATTTTATTGATTTTTTACAGAGAGGAAGGGAGAGGGATAGAGAGTTAGAAACATCGATGAGAGAGAAACATCGATCAGCTGCCTCCTGCACACCTCCTACTTGGGATGTGCCCGCAACCAAGGTACATGCCCTTGACCGGAATTGAACCTGGGACCCTTCAGTCCACAGGCCGATGCTCCATCCACTGAGCCGAACTGGTTAGGGCTATTTATTTATTTTTAAAAATACATTTTTATTGGTTTCAGAGAGGAAGGGAGAGGGAGAGGAGAGGTAGAAACATCAATGATGAGAGAGAATCATTGATTGGCTGCCTCCTGCACGCTCCCTACTGGGGATCAAACCCACAACCTGGGCATGTGCCCTTGACTGGAATCGAACCTGGGACCCTTCAGTTCGCAGGCTGACACACTATGCACTGAGCCAAACTGGCTATGGCACTTTTCAATTTATTAATGGTTATTCTGGATGCTTCCTTTAGGGCTCTAGTTCTCAGACTCTTCGATCTCAGGATCTGTTGACACTTAAAAATTGAGGACCCTGAAGAGCTTTTGTTTATAAGGGTTTTATCTATTAATATTTATCATATTAGAAATCATCACTGAGAATTTAAAAATATTTATTAATTCACTTAAAGATAACAATGATAAATCCATTAGATGTTGACGTGTATAACATTTTATGTTATAACTATATTTCCAAAAACAAAATAAATTTATGAGAAGAATATCATTGTTGTATATTTTCTGCACATCTCTTTAATGTCTGGCTCAAAAGATTGCTGAATTCTCATCTGCTTTGGTGTTCAGTCTGTTGTGATATATTGTCTTAGCTGAAGTAAATGAAGAAAATCAGGCCTCATACAGATGTGTAGGTGGAAAAGAGAGAAGTGTTTTTGTAGTTTCTCAGATTAGATCATGAATCATACCAAAACACGAGTGGCAGGTTTTTTTGTGGTTTTTTTTTTTAACATAAATTGCAACAAGATATCTAAAACCACACCAATGAACATTTAGTATTCTATCATATTAAAATCCATTAATCTATCTTGCACTTTGAATTCCTCTTTTATTCCCCCAGCATAATATTATTTATTTTATTTTTTTTGAAAAATAGGACCTTTTTAATCGTAATAGCTACTTTTTTTTTAATTAAGTTATTACATATGTGTCCTTATCCCCACATTACCCCCCATCCC
>NW_005361351.1:605267-607365 GCF_000412655.1 Myotis brandtii
CTCATGCCCTCACCCCCCTGTTGTCTGTGTCCATTGGTTAGGCCTATATGCTTGCATATAAGTCCTTTGGTTGATCTCTCCCCCTCCCCCAGCATGATTTTAAGCATTATTCATTGGTTGTTTGGAAAATACTGGTTTACTGAGTAATGCCGATCTTGAATTGTTGACTCATTTCATTATGCAATACCAGAAACTCATATTTGTTGATGTCATTGCTGATACTGTTTGAAAAGTTCTTTTAAGTATTGGGGATCTGACATATGCCCTGGTGGGGGATGTAAGTTTTCCAGAATTCAAATTTTCATTAAAAATTTTGACTTTTGGTTTTTGGCAACAAATACTGTCAGTTATTTTGAGAAAATGTCTACCAAATACCTAAGTCTGAATAATCATAGTTTGTTGTTCAATGGTTCTTTCAAATAAAAATGATGGTCCATGAAAAGAGTAGCTAGTTCATCATACAAAAGGCTTTCCTTGAGCCAGAGTGGCTTTATGTGTACATTTAATAGAGGTAATTTAAAAAAAAAATGTATTTTATTGATTTTTTACAGAGAGGAAGGGAGAGGGATAGAGAGTTAGAAACATTGATGAGAGAGAAACATCGATCAGCTGCCTCCTGCACACTCCCAACTGGGGACGTGCCCACAACCAAGGTACATGCCCTTGACCGGAATTGAACCTGGGACCCTTGAGTCCGCAGGCTGACGCTCTATCCACTGAGCCAAACCGGTTAGGGTAACAGAGGTAATTTTTAATGAAGGACATTAAGTGAAACTGGCCTTGCTGTTTTAAACTGTGAGTAACTGATGGTGCAGAATATAATGACTAGCGTAGTTAAGAGCCACTGCCCTAATTCATTTTATCTAATAGTGATCTTATACTATCAGTGCTAATGTCCACAGAGTGAAAAATAGTTTTATTATGAAAATAGTTTTAAAAACATATATTTCTTAGTGATTTCAGAGAGGAAGGGCAAGGGAGTGAGAGAGAAACATCGGTGAAGAGAGAGAATCAGAGATTGGGTACCTTTTGCATGTCCCACACTGGGGATGGAGCCCACAGCCCAGGCATGTGCCATGCCTGGGAATTGAACTGTGACCTCCTGGTTCACAGGTTCAACCACTGAGCCATGCCAGTCGGGCATGAAAATATTGATTTTTTTTTTAATCTGCAAGTTTTTATTTATTTTAAATCTTTATTGTTGAGAGTATTAAAGATGTCCTCCTTTATTTCCCCAGTGCCCCTCTCCACCCAGTTCCCACCCCACCCCAGGCCTTCACCACCCTATTGTCTGTGTCCATAGGTAATGAATATCCTATCTAATAAAAGACAAAAAGGGTAATTGACCGTACCTTTGCTACGCTTCCCATTGGCTAATCAGGGTGATATGCAAATTAACCAACAAAGATGGCGGTTAATTTGCATACTAGGCTCCAAGCGGTGAAGCGAAGCCAAACGTACCCGAAGCCTGCCGAGCAGCGAGGCCTCACGGCCCCGATGCTAAGCGGGATCAGCAGAGCCAGGAGGCCTCATGCCCCCCAGGATCAGCGGAGCAGCGAAGCCTGACGGCTGGGGGGGCGGGCTCTGGCCGGAGCCCAGCCAGAACGAAGGCCTGGGTACTGGGTGCCAGAGGAAAACTGGTGCCAGCAGCCAAGGGAAGGGAAGGCCTATTGCACGAATCTCTTTGTGTAACAGGCCTCTAGCCTACACTAATAAAAGACAAACATGCAAATTGACCGTACCTTTGCTACGCCTTAAGCCACGCCCACCAGCCAGTCAGAGCGACTATATGCAAATTAACCCAACCAAGATAGAGGCCAGCAGCCGCGGAGCTGGAGCAAACAGGAGGGCTTGGTTGCCCCGGCGATGGAGGCTCCGCTCAAGGCAACAAAGTTTCAATTATAGAAGATAAATAAACCTCAGATACCTGCTTCCAGCCAGGCTCCACTGGGAGCTTGGGTGGCAGGGGGGCTTGGCCAGCCTGCAAACAGCCATCAGCCCCTCACCCAGGCACCCCAGGGGGGACCCCCACCCTGATCCGGGACACCCTTCAGGGCAAACCAGCCGGCCCCCACCCTTGCACCAGGCCTCTATTCTA
>NW_005361351.1:608018-612329 GCF_000412655.1 Myotis brandtii
GCACCAGGCCTCTAGCCTATATAATAAAAGGGTAATATGCAAACTGACCCTAACAACAGAAAGACTGGGAATGACTGGTCACTATGACACACACTGACCACCAGGGGGCAGACGGTCAATGCAGGAGCTGCCTCTTGGTGGTCAGTGCGCTCCCACAGGGGGAGCTCTGCTCAGCCACAAGCTAGGCTGCCGGCTGCCAGTACAGCGTTGGTGGTGGGAGCCTCTCCCGTCTCCTCAGCAGCACTAAGGATGTCCGACTGCAGCTTAGGCCTGCTCCCTGCTGGCAAGTGGACATCCCCCGAGGGCTCCTGGGCTGCCAGAGGGATGTCTGACTGCCAGCTTGGGCCCAATCCCCAGGGGAGTGGGCCTAAGCCAGCAGGTGGACATCCCCGAGGGGGTCCCAGACTGCGAGAGAGCACAGGCCGGGCTGAGGAATTCCCCCCCACCCCAAGTGCACAAATTTTTGTGCACTGGGCCTCTAGTCTATATAATAAAAGCCTAAGCAACTGTTATGGTGGAATGAACAGAACAACAGGTTGCTATGATGCGCACTGACCACCAGGGGGCAGACGCTCAATGCAAGAGCTGCCCCCTGGTGGTCAATGCGCTCCCACAGGGGGAGTGCCGTTCAGCCAGAAGCTGGGCTCATAGCTGGCAAGCGTAGTGGCGGTGGCGGGAGCCTCTCCTGCCTCCATGGCAGTGCTAGGAGCAGTGAGCCCAGTGGTCAGGAGCAGCAAGCAGGTGGGCGGTAAGGAGCGAGGGGTCCCGGACTGTGAGCTGTGAATGGGATGTCCGCTTGCCGGCTAAGGGGACACCCACAGCCCTGCCAGTGCACGAATTTTGTGCATCAGACCTCTAATATGCATATAAGATCTTTAATCTCTCCCCACTCCCCTTTCCCCTTCCCTCTGAGATTTGTCAGTCTGTTCCATGTTTCCATGCCTCTGGTTATGAAAATAGTTTTAACCTTGGGACCCACAGGGATCTACAGATTACACTTTGAACCCTCCTTTAGGGCTTTATCCTTAAAGTACATCATATATTGCACATACATGGGTGTTAGTTACTAAAACGTTTCATGAGAGGCTTGAAGAAAATGTATCTGTTTGAAACATGCTATAGCACTTTCCTTCTTTTGAAGATACTATGCTTTCCCTGTAGGAATGTATCCTGTCAGGTATAATGTCAGTGAATGGAAAGAAAGTTCTTCACATGGATAGAAACCCATATTATGGAGGAGAAAGTGCATCTATAACACCTCTGGAAGATGTAAGTATTAGAATAAATTAATATGCCTTTTATACTTTGAATCTTCTACTTTTAATTTTTTTAAAATTTATTTCAGAGAGGAAGGGAGAGGGAGAGGGAGGTAGAAACATCAATGATGAGAGAGAATCATTGATCGGCTGCCTCCTGCACACCCTCCACTGTGGGATCGAGCCCACAACCCAGCATGTGTTCTTGACCAGAATCAAACCTGGGACCCTTCAGTCTGCAGTCTGATACTCTACCCACTGAGCCAAACCAGCTAGGGCTAAATCTTTTACTTCTGAATCTCAACTTGACTCCTTAGAGGTAATTTTTAATGTTTCATCAAGGGCATTAAGTGAAACTGGCAGTTTTAATTTCTTATTAGATTATCTTTAGCATCATAATTTTCAGGAGCTTCTAGTTTGGGGCTTGCACAATTGAAATTGTGCCCTTTGTTGCCATCTGGAGCAGTTATCTCTCAAAGTTAATAGAAGTTCAACTTTTGATGAAGCCCTAATGTGTGCCAGACACAATGCCAGTACTTTCCTCATGGTTTGATTTATTTTCCCAGTTAGAGATTTTTTTTATCCCCATTTTTCAGACAAAATAGTCTCAGTGGGGTTAAAATCACAGAAATGGGTTGCGCACCTAGGTTATATGACTCCAAAGCTTAGTTCCTTTTACCATACTGCCCTGTTCCCTCCTCTTTGATAACATGGGTATATGAAGCATTTCCAAAGTGTGTTTTGCTAAATATATTTATTTCTCTTTGTGATGTTTGTTCTGCACCCACATGTATGGATATGAGCTGTACTTTTTTTAAAAAAATAGGAAATATAGATACCATCAATTACTTCTTAAATAATGACTTAAAATAAACTTAATATTTATATAAAAAAGTTTTCTTCTATATTCAGGAATACAAAGAAATAGAAGGAATAATACTACTGAATGAGAAACCTCCATCTGGATTGAGTTAACATTTTGCTATATTAGCATGCCTTTTTGTGTTACTGGTTTTGAACTATTGGAAGTAATAGACATAATGATACTTGACCTATTTCAGAATTCATTTGCTAATAATAATATTTTCCTATATATTACTGTTACCACATTTAAGAAAATTAATAATAATATCCAGACCATATTTGAATTTCCCAGGATTCCTCAGAATGTTATTGCTGTATAGTAGTGTGGTTTTTAAACCAGTTTAAACACTGCCTTTGAGTTGTTTTTCCTTGTTCTCTTCATCTACTGGAGTCTCTCCACTTTTTCTTTTTCCTTTTGCAAAGTCCAGGCTAGTTTATAAGAAAGTATTGTTAGCTACTTCCCATTGCATCACATCAACAGGCACATAACATCTGGTTGCCCCACTGTTCATGGTGCTAAGTTTGACCCTGGTTAAGATGATTACCACCAGAGCTCTTCATTGTGAGTAATCGGTGGAGTGATGTGCTGGCACCAGTCTTTCCATGCCTAGTACATTTATTAGCTGATCTTCAGTAAGATGAGCAAGCTCACTGTTCTGTTTTCTTTTTCTGTGAATATATGCAAGGACTTAGGGATTTTTATAGAGTATATAAGTACCTACTTTGCTTATTCTGTTCCACCTTAGCAATATGTGAATTTGAATGTTCTCAACTTTTAAACTGTAAGCTTTCATCTAGAGTTTCTACTTATCTCACACAAATTGTAAATTAATTGGACTAATTTTAAATGTCTTTTCTAATATGAAGAATCCAAATTTTATTTTTAACTCCTTACATAACTACAAAAGCAAAATTAAGCCTTTTGATGGCTTTCTATTCAGGAAGGAATGAGTTTAAATGATTTCTACAAATAAGGAGTGTATCTGCAGAACTAATTAATGTGTCATTGACAAATAGTTTCGTGTTCTTGCTTTTCTGCTAATAAAACAAACACTGCCTCTGCAGTACTTGTGTTAACATTCATTAGTTTAGTAATATACTTAGTTTATGTATACATTAGAACTTTACTAATAGTTTTACCTGATTCAAAATGAAATGTGCTGCTCTGGCCGGGGTGGCTCAGTTGGTTGGAGTGTCGTCCTGTACACCAAAGATTTGATCCCCTGTCTGGCAACCTATCCATGTTTCTCTTTCATGTTGATGTTCTCTCTCCCTCCCCTTAAATTCTCCTGTCTCTAAAATCAAAAATAAAAATAAATGTGCTTGTTATACTTTGCCTCATATACTGGTGTTATTACCCCAAAACCATGTCATCAAAAAACAGTTGCATAGTATAATGGGAATTAAGTTTTGTTACATTATAGGTATTTTTGTTTTGGTTTTAGTTATACAAAAGATTTAAAATACCAGGAACACCACCATCATCAATGGGGAGAGGAAGAGACTGGAATGTTGACTTAATTCCCAAGTTCCTTATGGCTAATGGTAAAGAATTCTAACTTAAATTTATGACAGAATCTGATTTAAAACTAGAAACTAACTCCTGACAGAGAATATTATTCCAGGTATGTGGAAATGGATTTTTTTAAATGGTTACAGTATGGTGAGTAATATGCTCCATTAGAGGCGTCTGGAAGCAATAAAAATGGAGAGAAATGGAGGTGACTTCTTAGTGATTGGTTCTGAAGAAAGAAAATTACGATATGATATGACACAATACATATCAAAATTGTAAGCATTTATAACAAATTTTTCTCTTGATGCTTTGGTAGATAACTGGTCTTTCTAATCTGTTGGCTTTTAAAGTTTTTTAAAAATATTTTTTAATTAGAGGAGTTGAGTATCTTTTTAAATTGTTGATATTATTGTCTTTTTCTGAGATGACTGGAAAGTCTATGTTCTTTAAAGTATGTGCCACCCTCCCCCTTTTTTTAAAATTTATATTCTGTAATTTGTTTTAAGGCAACGTTCTTATTTGAATTTTCTCTGAAATAATTTAGTGTTAACTAAATTATTTTGAGGTGAATTGTAAACTCAAAATTTTTTATGTAAGTAATAAAATTATTATTATTATTATTTTAATATATTTTATTGATTTTTTTACAGAGAGGAAGGGAGAGAGATAGAGAGT
>NW_005361351.1:612359-628432 GCF_000412655.1 Myotis brandtii
TACATGCCCTTGACTGGAATCGAACCTGGGACCTTTCAGTCCACAGGCCTATGCTCTATCCACTGAGCCAAACCGGTTATGGCTAAAATTATTTTATTGAAATTAGAAAACATAAGCAGAAAGGAAATAAAATTTATGTAATCAGAATTCACCATCTAGAATTATAGTTAATATATTTTGATGTATAACCTGCCAGGCTATATATATATATATTTATTTATTTATTTTTTTTTAATTTTCTCCCCAGTCATGTTTTTCAACTGATAGACTATGAGCATTTGTGTGTGTGTGTGTGTGTGTGTGAGAGAGAGAGAGAGAGAGAACACGAGAGAGCTCATCTGTGTTTATGTGATAAATCTCATTGTATACTTCTTGAAGCATATTATGGGGATAAAGGGAATGATGGAATGATTTCTTTTTTTTTAACTAAATATATTTATTGATTTCAGAGAGGAAGGGAGAAGGAAAGAGAGATAGAAACATCAATGATGAGAGAGAATCATTGATCAGCTGGCTCCTGCACACCCCCTACTGGGGATCGAGCCCGCAACCCAGGCATGTGCCCTCGCTGGAATCGAACCTGGGACCCTTCAGTCCGCAGGCCGACACTCTATCCACTGAGCCAAGCCGGCCAGGGCAGAATGATTTCTTAAGGCTTTCCCTTTATATTGCTAATCACCATTAGATTGTGAGACTTCCCCTTTCCCAGTACCTTTACCAAAACCCAGATATCATTCATTTTATTTTTTGTCATTTTGTTGTACTAAAAGACAAAATAATTGATTTTAAAAATCTATTTATTAGAAGGTGAAATGATTTCTAGATGTTTATTGGCTTTTATATTCTTTTTTTATTTATTAATCATCACATGAGGGTTTTTTCCCCCCATTACTTTTTCAGAGAGAGTGAAACGAGGTGGGGGGGCGGGGGAGAGAAACACCAATGTGTGACACATCTAATGATTGCCTCTTGCACGCTCGCCTATGGCTGGGGAGGGAACCCAAAACCCAGGAATGTGCCCTTGACTGGGAATCGAACCCGTGACCCTTTGGTGTGCAGGCCGACGCTCTAACTGTAGAGCTACACCAGCCAGGGTGGCTTTTGTATTCTTTTATTATTATTGTTGTTATTGTTTTTTATTTATTTCAGAGAGGAAGGGAGGGGGAGAGATAGAAACATCAATAAAGAGAGAGAATCATTGATTGGCTGCCTCCTGCATGCCTCCTACTGGGGATCGAGCCTGCAACCCCTGTATGTGCCCTTGATCGGAATCAAACCTGAGACCCTTCAGTCTGCAAGCCGACGCTTTATCCACTGAGCCAAACCAGCTACGGTGGTTTTTGTATTTTTTAGTGAACTGTTTTAGCCTTGTGCTTTTGCATATTTTTCTGTTGAGGTTTTGTGTTTTTTCTTATTGTTGTAAAGTGCTCTTTATAAAGGCTATACTCTTTTTTTTTAAAAATATGTTTTATTGATTTTTTACAGAGAGGAAGGGAGAGGGATAGAAAGCTAGAAACATCTATGAGAGAGAAACTTCGATCAGCTGCCTCCTGCACGCCCCCTACTGGGGATGTGCCCGCAACCAAGGTACATGCCTTTGACCTGAATCGAACCCGGGACCCTTCAGTCCGCAGGCCGACGCTCTATCCACTGAGCCAAACCAGTCAGGGCAAGGCTATACTCTTTAAAAATATGTTTAAAATACCTTTTCCAGTTTGTGATTGGCCTTTTACATTACTGTTGTATTTTGTGTGTGTGTGTGCAAAAGCTTTTAAATTTCATGTAGTCATATAGGTTGATCTTTCTTTCATTGTCGTGATTTGGAAGGGTATGCTTAAAATTTTTCTACCTCAAGGTTATATAATAGTAATACTTTAAAATAGTTTTACAGTTTCCTTTTTTTCACCTATTTTCTATGTAAATTACCGATTTTATTATCCTGTTCTTTGAGAAGTAGAGATTGAAATTTATTTTTTTTATCAAAATGGTGAGTCATTTGTCCCTCAGCACCATTTATTTTTTCCACTTTGATTTAAACTTTTATGATATGTTAAATTCTTATATGTGGGGTCTGTATTGTTTTTGACTGATATGTGGACTAACCAATATAATTGTACAATGCACTTTAATATCTGGCTGCATAATGCTCTTGTCATTATTTCTTGTTTTCAAAGAAAACCTTTTTATTTTGACTGCTTTAGTGTGCTTTTCAAATGAGTTTTAAAATAATTTTATTTCTAAAAGAAGTTTGCTATTTTTAGCATACCAGAATTTCTTTGGTTTCTAGGTAGGTAATATTTTAATTGTATGCCTGTCTTCCCACCCTCCCATTTATTTATTTATTTTGCTTTTTTGTTTTTTGCTTTTTTTTAAATCTGAAATTAATGTTTGTTTTATTAATATAAATTGACATAGAAACTGTAAAGCATAAATTCCTGAAAATTTTTGCCTTTGATTTGCCTCTCTTTAAAATATAACACGAACTTTAAAGTAACCCAACCTATTTCAGTAGTATTATAATTGTAACCTCATACCTGTAATAATTGTGTAGCTTTTACAAAAGCAAGTTAATGAAGTTATTAACCTTGAAGTTGTACATTAAAAAATACTTCTAAATATGCTAACAAATAGGTATGCATTCTGATTGTCTCATTTAAAATATGGCTTTGGAGACTTTTTGTAGGAGTTATTGGACAATGCTAACAAATTATGAAGCCATTAATATTGGTAAATGTATTTTCTGCTAGTTTTTAAGGGTAGTAGGATATTAATTATAATTTGAATTGTGTGACTTTTATAGGTCAGCTGGTTAAGATGCTACTTTATACAGAAGTCACTCGTTATCTGGATTTCAAAGTGACTGAAGGGAGCTTTGTCTATAAGGGAGGAAAAATTTACAAGGTTCCTTCCACTGAAGCAGAAGCCCTGGCATCTAGTAAGTAATTTTATTTTTTCAGAATGTTAAGGTTTCACAATGGAAAATGACTCTTAGAGATTAAATTTAATATCCGTTACATCAACCCTCATCCACTCATTCGATCAAAAAATATTTATTGAATGTGTATTACATGCCAGACACTATTCTGGGCAGTTGAGAATACCTTAATGAACAGAATGTTCAAATTTTTCTGTTCTTTTTGACATTTAAAGAGAGTTTAAATGACCATCTCTATATCATGACCATCTCTATGTCTAGGTCTAGTAGTGCTCTTTTCATAATAATAATTCATAAGAGCAGTTGGTTTTTTGTGTTTCCTGTGTGTTAGCCTCTGTGCTAAATAAACACTTCACATTCATTTTCTTACTTGGCTTTTAAAACACCTTTATGAAGTAAGTTTTCCATTTTATAGATAAGAAAATTCAGGCCTAAAATCACATAAGTGATTTAAGTAGCAGGATGGGAATTGAAACCCTGGAGGGATTGCTCCAAAGCCTGTGTTCTTAACCGTATTAAGCTGACCTCCTAGAGTCTAGGTCCTAGGACTTAGACTATATTGTCCAACCTGTTGAAAAAGAAAAGAACTCTGATCTGGCGAAACCCATCTTCTAAGTTGGTGCTGTTGCCATTCTCCAAAATCTCTCTTTTTAGGAATTTCTAGTGAGTATGGTGTGATTTTATTCTCTGCCCTAAATTATTTCCTCCACTGGCTCAACCAAAGATTCCTGGTTAACATTTTCTGTTTTGATCTCTTAAATAGCAAACACCCCTAGAAAGGACCTCTGTTCTTTAGGGTGTTCTAGTTGTTGTACAGAGCAGTTTAAGAAAGGACAAATTTGTATAACTAAGGAGTAGATGAGTTTTATATACTAGATGTTTTAGAAGTTTAGAGGAGGGAAAGGTTTGGGAGAATAGGAAAAGGATCGATAAATTCTCCAGTAATTTTATTTTGGCATAAATGTGGAAAAGTTTTCTTATTTATTTTGGCAGTTTTTCCTAACTCCATTTATTTACTTCTTGCTATTAGGGGAGAAAATATTGGGCCTAAAATGTTGAAAGACACTATAGCTGGATAGTAAAAAAAAATCCACTAATAGTTTTGCTAGGTTAGAATTGACAATTGGGAAAGGAAGGGAATGGCTCCAAATTAAATTGAAGGGAGTTAGTGGTGTAATCATGGGTTAGAAATTATTTTAAATCCTTTTTTTTTAAACATATTTTTAATGATTTCAGAGAGAAAGGGAGAGGGAGAGATAGAAACATCGATGATGAAAGAGAATCATTGATCGGCTGCCTCCCACACTCCCCATAGTGTGAGCCCACAACCCAGGCATGTCCCCTGAGCAGGAATCGAACCGTGACCTCCTGGTTCATAGGTTTACACTCAACCACTGAGCAACACTGGCCAGGCTGTCTTCCATATATATAAAAGCCTAATATGCAAATTGTCCTCTCGAGAGTTTGACCGGGAGACTGGGAGTATGGTCGCTTGCTATGACATATGCTAACCACCAGGGGGCAGCATGGAATGAAGGAAGGCCCCAGCTGGCAGCTGTAAGGCCCCAATTGGCTCTGATTGCCAGCCAGGCCTAGGGACCCTACCCGTGCACAATTTTGTGCACCTGGCCTCTAGTTTTAAATATTTTAAAGATCCCTAGTGGGGGTATGCGGAAAGCAGCTAATTGCTGATTCTCTCTGATTGATGTTTCTATCTCTCCCTTTCCCTTCTTCTCTGAAATCAATTAAAAAATATATTAAAAAATATAATAAAATATGACAGTGAGTATAATTGCATAAAGTGTTTTCATAGAACTAGGAATGCAAGAGGTTGAATACATTCCTTTTAAACAAAGTTTGTGCTTTTTATTTTTTATTACCTTTGAGCTCTTACCTATGGATTTATTTTAAAATATATTTTTATTGATTTCAGAGAGGAAGGGAGAGAGAAAGACAAAAACATCAGTGATGAGAGAGAATCACTGATAGACTGCCTCCAGCATGCCCCACACTAGGGATTGAGCCTGTAACCCGTCCAAGTGCCCTGATCAGAAATCGAACTGTGACTCCTGGTTTTAGGTCGACCCTCAACCACTGAGTCACTCTGGCTGGGCTTAATGTATATATTTTTAAGTTAGGTTTATTGAGGTATAATTTATATACAGTAGAATTTACCTGTTTTTTTAGAATATAGTTTGATGAATTTTTACCATATCACTACCTTATCAGCAGCTGTTTTTATATTAGTGGATAGAGTTTTGAAGTCAATGGTGGCAAGGAAATTCTAGACAAAGTTAGTGAATGAGATAAGGAAAAGTGTCGAGGTAGGGAAGTTCAAGAGAAATGTAAAATAAAAGAGAAAGATATGAATAAATTACTTTATAGTTTTAACTGGAGGCCCAGTATATGGATTTGTGCACCAGTGGGGTCCCTCGACCTGGCCTGCGGAATCAGGCCAAAATTGGCTCTCTGACATCCCGAGGGGGTCCTGGATTGTGAGAGGGAGCAGCCAGGCCAAGGGACCCCACTGGTACACCATTGGGGCTGGGGAGAGACGCGGGATGTTGGCCAGCTGGGGAGGAACCATGGGAGGGCTCCAGGGCATGTCCGGCTCGTCTCGCCAGCCGGACCCCAGCAGCAAGCTAACCTACTGGTCAGAGCGTCTGCCCCCAATGGTCAGTGCACGTCATAGCGACTGGTTGACCGGTCGACCGTCTGCCCCCTGGTGGTCAGTGCATGTCATAGCAAGCGATTGAGCGACCTTAGCATATCATTAGCATATTACGCTTTGGTTGGTTGAATGGCTGACCAGTTGACCGGACACTTAGCATATTAGGCTTTTATTGTATAGGATTATAGCTTACATTTACTGAACATGTTTGCCAGCATACATGTACTGTATGCTGTAACACACTCTGTGTGTTATCTAATTTTAGTTTATGTAGTCCTTTATTACAAACCTGTGAGATGTGGGTGCTATTATTTTTTACAGATGGGAAAACAGATATAGCGATGTGAAAGAAAAGCCCAAAGTAGCATAACTTCTGACTGGTAGAACTGGCTGGAAGTCAGATTTATCTGACTCAAGAACCCCCCATAGTTGTAACTACTGTACTATATATAGTATATACAGCTTTTAAAAATATTTTAACTGTTATGTACCATCTGATTCTTTTTTCTTCATGGTAAACATTTCTAGTTTCTGTGATTGTTTCTCATATAATATGCTATCTTGATCTCTTATACACTTTTTTTGTAAATTCTCTGATTTGCCAAGATGATCCTATCCTATATAATAAAAGGCTAATATGCAAACCAACTGAACGGTGGAACGACTGGTCGCTATGACATGCACTGACCACCAGGGGGCAGACACTCAATGCTGGAGCTGTCCCCTGGTGGTCAGTGCGCTCCTACAGGGGGAGCACTGCTCAGCCAGAAGCCCTGAGCTGGGCTCATGGCTGACGAGTGCAGCCACGGTGGTGGGAGCCTCTCCTGCCTCCGCGGCAGCGCTAAGGATATTCGACTGCTCGGGCTGAGGTACCCCCCTCCCCCTAGTGCACAATTTTCATACACTGGGCCTCTAGTGTATAATAATAGTATTGCAAACAGACCAGACATAGTACTCCAAATGTTGTCTGCTCTGTGTCAGTGGGACTATTACTTTCCTAGGACAATATACTTCTATTAATGTAGCCCGTTACCATTGCTTTTTTTTTCAGATCTGTAGACACTCTTGGTTCTCGTGATAGATAGATAGTTCATGATGCCAGCTAAAAAGCCAAGGTTCCAGTAAATAATTTGTTGCTTGGTCAGATGTTATTTTTGTGAAATCAATGAGAAATATATATGACGTCTACAGAATGTTGAACACAATTAGTATGTTCAGAAATGTTTTGAGAAGTTTTCATGAATAGCTTCGAAAAGCTAAATCTTTAGCTTGTTTATTTATTCTTATTCTTACTGCTGTGAGGCATCTATTTATCTGGAACACCTTGGCATCAAATCACCTTTGATATCACAGATCTAAGTGAATCCCAGGGCTTGTAGCGGTCTGAGGTAGCTGTGCTTGCTGCACCTCTAATTCTACAATTAGAATTCTATATTGTGTGCCATATCTTAGTTTTTTTATGATACTGATTCTACCCTAATTTTTTAAAAATATATTTTATTGATTTTTTACAGAGAGGAAGGGAGAGAGACAGAGAGTTAGAAACATTGATGAGAGAGAAACATCGATCAGCTGCCTCCTGCATATCTCCTACTGGGGATGTGCCCGCAACCCAGGTACATGCCCTTGACTGGAATCGAACCTGGGACCTTTCAGTCCGCAGGCTGACGCTCTATCCACTGAGCCAAACCGGCTTCGGCGAATTTTTAAAATTCTATGGTTACATCCTAGGTAATTGAAAAGCTTTTATCTATTCTCAGTGAAACTACTCTGGATTTTGTAGTTTTTTTTTATGTTTTAAAAGTTTTGGTGTGTTTTTTTTGGTAAGTAAACTTCATTGTATAAGTGAATGAATGAAAGTCAAACCTATTTCAAATGAAAGTAAGACACTAAGGGGACTAATTCTAAAAAAAATTTTTTTTTAATTTTTTAATATAATTTTAATATTTTTGTTTTTATGTGGTATACCTAATATAAGAATAAGTCAACTTCTTTTATATTTGCTCCCATAAGATTATATGGATTGAATGTTTATTGAGCCCTTGCTATGTGCCAGGTACTCTTCTGGGTTTGGGAGTAGGGAGGGTTCAACAGAAAGAAAAAAGTAAACAAAAATTGCTTCCCTAATGGAGTTTACATTAGTAGGAGACAGACTATAAGTAAATAAGGATAAGTCATGATGATAATAATGCTGTATAGAAAGTTGGAACGTGGAGGGAGTATGGGGGGTACAGTTTTATTTTATTATTATTTTTTAAAATATATTTCTTTATTGATTTCAGAGAGGAAGGGAGAAGGAGAGAGAGATAGAAACATCAAAGATGAGAGAGAATCATTGATTGGCTGCCTCCTGCACACCCCACACTGGGGATCGAGCTTGCAACCCAGGCATGTGCCCTTGGCCGGAATCGAACCTGGGACCCTTCAGTCTGCAGGCCGATGCTCTATCCACTGAGTCAAGCTGGCTAGGGCAGGGAGGTACAGTTTTAAATAGGAAGGCATCATTATAGAAGCAGCTGTTATAAAAATTATACAGTAGGAAATATTATTTTAACTCTTTCAATTATGACTTTCAGGATGAGCACTGGATCTCTAAAATGTTTGTAATCACGGTGGTTTTGATGCCATACTGCTAGTAATGGATATCACTAGTTGGCACCATGCATGACACCATGGAAGGGGCGGAGAAGCTGCTGGAGCACCTCTGCTTGGCTGTGAAACAGTGTCACCAGCCATAATGATGAGGGGAGGGAGGGAACGAAAAAAGAGGAAATGGAGAGGAATTTAAGAAGACACTAGGATTTTTATTCTGGTTTTTAAAAAAAGTTACGCAGTAATCCCCAATAAGCTGTTGGTGGTAGCTGTAGGTTCCAACAGGCAGCTTCCACCAGAATATATACCTGATATATAAGCGCATTACAGTGGTGACTCATGTTTCTTTTTTAGTCTTTCACCCAATACCAGACAATTAAACTTGGGTCTTAACTATGGTGCTGATGTGGTGATAGAATATTTCTTTTTAGCGTTATGTCTTTACTGTGTATGCATTCTCTCCATTTTTAAAGGTAGGTTGTAAAATATGTAGTCAGCTGTCACTAATAGCCTTATAATCATTTATAAATTTTTTAAATTGATTTTAGAGAGAGAGAAAGAGAGAAGAGAGAGAAAGAAAAAAAACACACCAATTTGTTGTTCCACTTACGCATTTATTGGTTGATTTTTTTATGTGCTATGACCTGGGATCAAACACGCAAGTTGGCATATCTGGAAGATGCTCTAACCGACTGAACTACCCGGTCAGGTTATGATCATTTGAATTTTCAGTTTTGTTGGTTTCAGTTATAGTCTTGGGAAAGAATGTTAAAAATATCAAAACATTAAATTGTCAACAGATAAAAAAGAAACACTTGAGAATTTGTTATTTTTAAAGCTGTTGTTTTTGGAAGTAGCTGTACAGTTTAGGAAAGGGGGTAAAAGATTGTAAAACCAGAAAGTTTTCTGTTTCTTTGCCCTTGTCTTTCTGCTTGTTGTATACTAGTAGTAGTAACTGACTAATAGGAATGTCTGAGGGTTTATTATGTGGTCATTTATAGCTGTATAATGAACTACTTCTTATTGTATAAAGCAGTAAACTGATGATTTAGGACTTCATTAAAGTGACTAGCAGCATAATCAACATCTAAATACAGATAAGAAGAGGAAGAGTATTCAGAATTTTAGGCAGTTGGCCGAGTATCAGAGTTGTTAAAAGAACATTCAGCTGGATGCCTTCGTGAATAGTTTTTGCAAAGTCATCTTGACCTTGTACCTAATAAGAAACATAATTAGAAATACTACATTTAATTAAGTACTGGTTGTTACTGTACTTTAAAATTGAAGACCATACTGATCTGTTATAATTATGTCAGTTTATTTTAAAGTTGTCCAAACACTCATATCTTAACCATTTGTACGCCATAAGAGTCTATAGAGGCAAGTGGCGGACCTTTTTTAATTAAATTCAAAATAGCGTGGCAGTTAACTGGTTAAATTGCACACTGTGTTAGAAGAGCCTCAAATAATAACATGGCAAATTTAAACTTTTCCTTTCATACTTTCTTTTCTCCAGTGTTCTATTGTGAGTGTGTGCTTTTTGAAAAATTATCTTTTAGGCTTAATGGGGCTGTTTGAAAAACGTCGCTTCAGAAAATTCCTAGTATATGTTGCCAACTTCGATGAAAATGATGCTAGAACTTTTGAGGGCATTGATCCTAAGAAGACTGCAATGCGAGAGGTGTATAAGAAATTTGATCTGGGCCAAGATGTTATAGATTTTACTGGTCATGCCCTGGCACTTTACAGAACTGATGAGTAAGTTTCCTGGTTTTTAGATTTATATATTGTTTGGAATGCTAACTGAATTTCCTACTTCTCCAATGTGGAAATTCTAGCTAAACAAATATATAGCCATGTCATACACGGAAAGAAGAGGTTCTAGTTGCAAATTAATGTTAGAACCTTTTAAGTAAAATGCAAAGGTAATAAGTTGAAATCACTGCAGAAATAGATTTTAAATTGAACACAAGAATGAAAACCGAAGCCTCTGGTAATATTTATTTCCTCTTCTCCAGCTATTTAGATCAACCATGTAGTGAAACCATTAATAGGATTAAACTTTACAGTGAGTCTTTGGCAAGATATGGCAAAAGCCCATACCTTTATCCACTGTATGGCCTTGGAGAACTCCCACAAGGATTTGCAAGGTAAGAACCCATATTTATCCTATTTGCTAAAACCCCACTGATTCTGAACTTCATCTCCCACAGAAGTACTAGTGTATGAGATACGGTTGTAAAAAATGAGACAAGATATGCCTGTGAATAATGAGATGCTTTTTATTTTTGAAGTAAAATTCACATACAACGAAATCACAGATCTACAGTAAAAATGTTGAGTTTGATACATGTATAAACTTGCGTAATAAAAACTCCAGAATCAAGATAACATTTTTCTCATTCCAGAAAGTTCCCTCGTATCATCTCATAATCACCCCTCCCAAACCATAACAATTATGTTTGTAATTTCTATCACTATAAAATACTTTTGCCTGTTTTTGAAGTTTATATAAAGGGGATAATATAGTATGTACTCATTTGTGTCTGACCTTTGATTAATATTTTTGAGATCCATTTATGTTGATACACATGCTGGTGGTAGTTCATTTATAGTAAAAAGTATTGAGTAGTATTCCATTATGTGAATATCCCCCCTTTTCTCTTATGGATACTTGAGAGAGTGATTGTACCACTTTATACTCAGCAATGCCTGAGAATTTTAGTTGCTCCATATGTTTGTCAACATTTGTGTTGTCAGTCTTTTTTTTTTTTTTTAAATTGTTTTATTGCTTAAAGTATTACAAAGGGTATTACATATGTCCCCCCCCCCTCCCCCCTTGACAATCCCCTGGGTGTTGTCAGTCTTTAATTGAAACTACCCAGTAGGTGTGAAATAGTATCTCATTATGGTTTTAATTTACATTTCTTAAGGACTAATATTGATCACCTTTTCATGAGGTTGTTGGCTGTTAGTATAATTTTGTGGTGTGATTGTTTATGTCTTCTGTACATTTTTAAAGATTGGTTGTCTTTGTGATTTGTAGATCTTGATGTATCCTGACAGCAAGTCTTTTGTCAGATATATATGCATTATAAATGTTTTCTCCCAATCTGTGGCAGAAGCTTTACATTTTTATGTTGTATCTTTTAAAAAAAAATATTTTTTTGTTGATTTCCAGAGGAAGGGAGAGGGAGAGAGAGAAACATCAATGACGAGAGAGAATCATTGTTCAGCTGCCTCCTGCATACCCCACACTGGGGATCGAGCCCACAACCCAGGCATGTGCCCTGACTGGAAATTGAACCTTCCTTCCTCTCCTGGTTCATGTCAATGCTCAACCACTGAGCCATGCTGGGCTCTTTTTTTTTTTTTTCCCAATGTTTAGTGCTTTTGGGGTCCTAAGAAAACTCAAGAGCATAAAGATGTTCTCCTATGTCTTTTTCTAAAAGCTTTATAGTTTTAGCTTTCTGTTTCAATCTGTGGTTCATCTTGAAATAATAGTGTATGGGGTGAGGTAGGGCTCAAAGTTCACTTTTTTCATACCGATAGTTGTTCTAGCACCATTTGTTGGAAAGATTTCTTTTTCTAGTTGTCTTGGTGCCTTTGCAGAAAATCGTTTGACCATATATGTGTCTTTTGTTCCAGTGATCTATTTAATTTCCCTATGCCATTACCACACTGTCTTGAATTATAGTTTTATAGTAAGTCTTGAAATCACGTAATGCAAGTCCTCACCTTTGTTCTTTTTCAAAATGTTTTGGCTATTTGAGGTCCTTTGTATTTCCAAATACATTTTAGAACAGGTTGACAATTTCTAGAAAAAGTGCTTGCTGGGATTTTAATTAGGATGAATTAAATCTGTATAGATCAGGAGGGTAGTAAAGAATAAAGGGGACTAAATATGGTGATGGGAGATGATTTGACTTTGGGTGGTCACAATGCAATATACAGATTATGTATCATAAAAATGTACACTTAAAACCTATATGATCTTACTAACCACTGTCATCCAATAAATTTAATAAAAAAAATCTATAGATCAATTTGGGGGAGAATTATCTTAATAATACTGAGTTTTCCAATGCATGAATTTGCTCTCTTCATATATTTAGGTTTTCTTTGTCTCAGCAGTGTCTTGTAGCTTCATTGTAGAGATCTAGCATTTTTTTTGTTCAAATTTATTCGTAAGTGTGGTTATTTTGATGTTGCTTTTAATGAAAGTTTGTTTTCAGAGTTGTTTGGTGCTAATATACAGAAATATAATTGATTTATGTATACTGACCTTATATCTAGTTTTTATAGATTTCTTAGGATTTTCCTTGTACACAGTTATCTCATCTTTGAACAGAGAGATTAGCTTCTTCTTTTACAACCTTTTTGTTCCTCCTTTTCTCCCCCCACCTTTATGCACTGGCTAGGACTGATAGAAAAATGATGAATAGAAGTTGTGAGAATGGACACTCTTGTTTTATTCCAAGTCTTAAGAGAAATGTTTTCAAAATTTTATTATTAAATGTTATTTTCTAGATGGTTTTATTAGATTAAAAATTTTTGTATTTGTATCTTGCTGAGAGTTTTTATTATGAAGGGGTGTTGACATTGAGTTAATAATGCAGAGTGGGAGGGAGGGGGAGAAAGAGTGAGAAACTTTGATGTGAGAGAGACATTGAGAGAGAGACATAGAGAGAGAGAGAAACTTTGATGTGAGAGAGAGACATATTGATTGGTTGCTTCCCCAGTGCAACCCAACCAGAGCTGGGGATCGAACCTGCAACCCAGGTTCGGATTACCCTTGACTGGAAATTGAACCCAGGATCCTTCAGTGCTTGGGCTGATCCTGTAACCACTGAGAAACACTGATCAGGGCTATCCCTTTAAATTTTTAAAATTTAGTTTGTGTGCGTGTATGCATTTGTGTATGTTAGATGTCACTACTAGTTTGTGTATATATAGTGGTTTTTTCTTTTAGCTATTTTCAAATATTTTCTTTGGGTTATGGCAGTTTCACTAGGATTTGTCTAGGTGTGGTTTTGCTTCACATTTGCTAAAGTGCTTGAATGTGTAAGTTCATTTTTTATATCAAATTGGTAATTTTTAAATCACTATCCTCTTTAGATATTTCATCCCATATTCTCTTCTCTTCTTCCGAGACACCAATTATTTGTACGTTAGATGCTTGGTGTTATTCCATAGGTCATTGAGGCTCTGCTCATTTAAAAAAAAACACACATTTTTATATGTTGATTTTTATTTCTTTAAATATATTTTTATTGATTTTAGAGGAGGGAGAGAGAGATAGAAACATCAGTGATAGAGAATCATTGATCGGCTGCCTACTGTATACCCCTTACTGGGGATGGAGCTTGCAACCTTGGGCATGTGGCCTGACCGGGAATTGAACCTTGACCTTCTGGTTTGTAGGGAGAGAGAGAGAGAGAGAGTTCATGGGGGGGGGAGGAGAGAAACATCAGTTTTTTTGTTCCAGCCATATATGCATTCATTGGTTGATTCTTGTATGAGCCTACACTGGGATCGAACAACCTTGGCATATCGAGAGAATGCTCTAGTCAACTGAGCTACTTGGCCAGCACTGCTCATTTTTTTGTCTATTTTTTCCCTCTCCTTACTTCATTGGATAATGCCTGTTCATTTGTCTTCAAGTTCATTGACTCTTGTTTCTGTTATTTCCAATAGGCTGATAATCCCATTCAGTGAGTTTTAATTTTTTTTAATATTATACTTTGTAGATCTAGAATTTCTATTTTCAAATACAGTTTTAATTTATCTTGTGAGATGCTGTGTAACTCATTTTGACTCTCCTATATTTATAACATTCTTGAACATGTATCCTTGAACAAGGATGTTTGCAAATTTTCTTGTTTTGTTTTGTTAGTCCTCAACTGAGGATATTTTTTTCAATTGATTTTTAGAGAGAATGAGAGGGAGGGAGAGAGAGGGGAGAGTGAAAGACAGGGAAACATTGATGTGAAAGAGGTTGCCTCCCACACATGCCCAAACCGGGACCAGGGATTGAACCTGCAACTCAGGTACATGCCCTTCATGAGGAATTGGATCCACAATCCTTTTGTGCACGGGCTGAAACACTAACCATTGAGCTAACCACTGAGCACACTGATCCGGGCATCCTTGATCATATTTCTAATAGTTGTCTTTAACCTTCTGCATTTTTTTAAACATCAGTAATATGGGTGTTTATGTTGATTGCTTATCCTCTTTGGATCACATTTTTTTTTGTTATATCTTATAATTTTTAGCATATACTGGACATATTTACTGGTTCATTGTAGAGATGCTGGAGTCTTTCTCTGAAGAGTATTAATTTCTAAATTGGCAGATAAGTTCACTTTGAATTTTGGAGTTTTGATTTTATGCCTTTTTAAAGGGGGTCTTTTGTCCTTGGCTGACTTATTAGTCCTGGAACAGTAGGTACTAGTGTTTCTGTGGAAAGCCCCGAGTGTCTGCCAAGCTCCTAATTTAATAAGGCAGTTTCAAACTTCAGACTCGTTTGTCCTTATGACCTACAGCTGTAATCTCTGCTCAAGTCTTTTTGCTTTTCAGCTGTTGCTTTTTTGCTGGCTTTCTTGGAGTCTCCCTCATGTGCAAGTACTTCTGGACTTAGCTAAGGATGGAAGAGATTTTACAGCTTTGGTGGCTACTGTTTGTAGGATTCCCCCCCAACCCTCAATTTTCATCTCCATTGACAACCCCAAATTCTGTCCTATGTCATCTTAAGATGATAAGACCACAGGCTTTTTCTTCTGTTATAGCTATTCCGTGTTATAAGGCCTGGGGAGTTCTTTTCCTCAGGGGAAGACTCATCCATGTAAACCACATAAATATTTCATCCAGTTGCCTCCTTCCAAGTTTCCCCCCCCGTTTCTGCCTGCGTTTAGTCACTCTCCGGTGCCTCTTGATAGTTTTATTTATATGCAGGAGGATTGGACACATTTAAGCTATTCTTTCATTATTGGTCTGTTTTTTGTTTTTTTTTTACTTACTATTCATCATTGAATATGATATTTCATTATTTTTTATAATTGATGCTCTAATGACTTTTAAACTAATGCCTTTTGGAAGAAAATTGAGAAGATAAATATTGCTTATAATTAAGATCTAGGAAAGTAGACTTTAGTAGTTGAAACAATTATAAATTACCAATTGTAATTTAATAAATTTTTTAGGCTAAGTGCTATTTATGGAGGTACCTACATGCTGAATAAACCAATTGAAGAAATAATTGTGCAAAATGGAAAAGTGATTGGTGTTAAATCTGAAGGAGAGGTAAAGTAGCATTTACAATTAAAATATACTGTGTTCTTGTAAAGAAAACTTTATTATCTAATAAGTACTTAAATTTGGTATGGACACTTATGCTAGATTTCAGACTACATGGATATCTGATTTCTTATAACAAACTGGTATTCATTATGATTAAGGACTAGTTAATGAGTCTGTGCTTTAAGAATACAGATCAATACTTTGTTTTGTTGATTGTTGCTTCCTCTTGAGACTATAAAATATGGATTATGGATGAGTGCTAAGTGGTATATACTGTGGGTTGATGCCTGTCTCAAATTTATTTAAGTTTAGCTTTGTTAGTACCACTTATAATTTATTTGTTGAAATTGGGCTTATTAGGCAATACTGTTTTGTTATTATAATTTAATAAATTGTTAAATTTTAACAATATATATACTAGAGGCCCGGTGCACAAAAATTTGTGCACTTGGGGGAGTCCCTCATCACGGCCTGTGCCCTCTCGCAGTCTGGGACCCCTCAGGGGGATGTCCACCTGCTGGCTTAGGCCTTCTCCCCAGGGGATCAGGCCTAAGCTGGCAGTCAGACATCCCT
>NW_005361351.1:628632-632407 GCF_000412655.1 Myotis brandtii
GGCAGCTCCTGCATTGAGCATCTGCCCCCTGGTGGTCAGTGTGTGTCATAGTGACCAGTCATTCCCAGTGGTTCTGCTGTTAGGGTCAATTTGCATATTACCCTTTTATTATATAGGCTAGAGGCCTGGTGCACGGGTGGGGGCTGGCTGGTTTGCCCTGAAGGGTGTCCTGGATCAGGGTGGGGGTCCCGCTGGGGTGCCTGGCCAGCCTGAGTGAGGGGCTTAGGGCTGTTTTCAGGCAGGCCACACCCTCTTCAGGGTGGCGGTCCCCACTGGGGTTCCTGGCCAGCCTGGGTGAGGGGCTGATGGCTGTTTGCAGGCTGGTCAAGCCCCCCAGCTGGGATCCTCACCCTGTGGGTGTGTGGCCAGCCTGGGTGAAGGGCTGTGAGGGCTGTTTTCAGGCTGGCCACACCTCCTTCAGAGTGGGGGTCCCGCTGGGGTGCCTGGCCAGCCTGGGTGAGGGGCTGAGGGCCGTTTTCAGGCTGGCCATGGCTGCGGGCTGGAAGCAGGTACCTGGGATTTTTCTATCTTCTATAATTGAAACTTTGTAGCCTTGAGCAGAGCTCAGGGCAGGCGGGAAGCTTGGCTTCCTCCATTGCCGGGAGCAACCCAAGCCTGCTTGCTCCAGCTCTGTGGCCGCGGCCATCTTAGTTGGGTTAATTTGCATATTTTCTCCTGATTGGCTGGTGGGCGTGGCTTATGGGTGTAGCAGAGGTACAGTCAATTTGCATGTTTCTCTTTTATTGCTTTGAGAGGAAGTAAGTGGGAGAGAAGAGATAGAAGAAACATCAATGATGAGAATCATTGATCGGCTGCCTCCAGCACGCCCATACTGGGGATTGAGCCCACAACCTGGGCATGTGCCCTGGCTGGGAAATGAACCGGGACCTCCTGGTTCATAGGTTGATGCTCAACCACTGAGCCATGCCGGCCTGGCATCAATGTTAATTGTTAACATTTAATTTGGGGTTCATCTGTGGAGCTGGCTAGGTGGAGTTTTGAGTAATTTCTCAAATTTGAATTGGATATAAATCAGTTAATTTAAAAAATACATATTTTTATTGATTTCAGGAGGGAGAGGGAGAGAGAGAGAGAAACATCAATGGAGAGAATCATTGATTGGCTTGCTTCTTGCATGCTCCCTGGGCATGTGCCTTAACTGGGAATTGAAGTGTGACCTCCTAGTTCATTGGTTGATGCTCAACCACTTAAGCCGCACCTGCCCGGCCATAGTTAATCTTGTTGAAGGACATATTCTGATTCAGTAAATGTTCAGAGGTGGGGCTGCATTTTCTTCCAGGCTCTCAGGTGAGGCAGATGCTATTGGTCTGCAAACCAGATCATTCCACTGCCATGCACTATAGCCTCTTACAAACAGAAATGCTCAGAAAGAAAACTCAGAAACTAAGTTATAAAAAATATATATGTATATACACACACACACAAATATTTTCTTTTTTATTGGTTTCAGAGAGGAAGGGAGAGGGATAGAGAGATAGAAACATCAATGCTGAGAGAGAATCATTGATTGGCTGCCTCCTGCATGCCCCACACTGGGGATGGAGCCTGCAACTGAGGCATGTGTGCTGACCAAGAATTGAATTGGCGCCGAACCGGTTTGGCTCAGTGGATAGAGCGTCAGCCTGCGGACTCAAGGATCCCAGGTTCGATTCCGGTCAAGGGCATGTACCTGGGTTGCGGGCACATCCCTACTGGGGGCTGTGCAGGAGGCAGCTGATCGATCTCTCTCATCGATGTTTCTAACTCTCTATCCCTCTCCCTTCTTCTCTGTAAAAATTCAATAAAATATATTAAAAAAAAAAGAATTGAGTTGGCATTCTCTTTTTTTATTTTTTTAATATATTATATTGATTTTTTACAGAGAGGAAGGGAGAGGGATAGAGTTATAAACATCAATGAGAGAGAAACATCATTCAGCTGCCTCCTGCACATCCCCTAGTGGGGATGTGCCCGCAACCAAGGTACATGCCTTTGACCGGAATCGAACCTGGGACCCTTCAGTCCAAAGGCCGATGCTCTATCCACTGAGCCAAACCAGTTAGGGCCTGGCAACCTCTTGGTTCCTCTGTAAGTGCTCAACCACTGAGCCATGCTGACTGGGCAAAAAAAATAATTTGGTATTCCTGATGGTATTCCATGGGTTAAGACCATATAAGCAACACTCAATAGTTGGCCATCTGAACTTCTACTGTTGCAGATCTTTTGTTAACTACCTATGCCTTTTCAGCATAACAGGTGTTTGGGAAATATGGTTAATGTTTTTATTTGCTATCTAAAAGTCCATTTTATTTAAATCTTCACCTGAGGATATGTTTTTATTGATTTTTTTGGGGGGGTGGGGGTGGGGGGTGGGAGGAAGAAACATTTATCGTTGCCTCCCATAGGGCCCCAACTGGGATTAAACCTTTAGCCTTTTGGTTTACGGGATGATGCTCCAACCAACTGAGCCACCTAGCCAGGGCTCAAAATCCTTTTTATTGCAGCCCCCTTCCCTCCTCCCATTCTTCCTTGCTTCACACAGCTGCTGCTACTTAGGAAATTTCAAGGCTTTGATATACAAGGGGAAGAAGACTATAATACATATCTTGTAACTTAAGTTTTACTTAAAAAGCCTAGTGTTAAAATATTTTGGTCTGTTTGTAATGCTAATACTATTTATGGAACATTTTACTAAGGAGTTGTTACTTGGTACTTCTCATATAATGACAACCCCTAATTATACTTTTTCACTTTATTCCAACAACCACCTTTGAGATTGCAAAAAGCCAGGATGTGAACACTGATCTGCCTAGTTCTAAAACTTCTGAGCACTGCAACAACTTTCCTAATATTTGAATAGGATTTAGAATTTAATGAAATTGTTCCAGGAAAATTTGTAGAGATTGTTGTCAGAGCTAGTTTTTTTTTTTTTTTGGCAGAGCTAGTTTTAATAGTTACCTTATAGTTCAATTAATTTCTGCAGTTAATGTGAGAACAGTAAGAGATTATATTCAAGAGACAATGGCATCAGTATACTGTCTAAAAACATCATGGACACCAAATATTGTAACATCTTTAAATGTTTTGTTACAGATTGCTCGTTGTAAGCAGCTCATCTGTGACCCTAGCTATGTAAAAGATCGGGTAGAAAAAGTGGGTCAGGTGATTCGTGTTATCTGTATTCTCAGTCACCCAATCAAGAACACCAATGATGCCAACTCCTGCCAGATCATTATTCCACAGAACCAGGTCAATCGGAAGTCAGGTAAGTTTTGGAGATAAGCCGCCAGATGTTTGTAGAATTTTGGTAGACAAAATTTACTTTGTATTTTATCCAAAGTTCCCAATTTTATTTGCTCTATTATAGTGAAAAGGCCTTAGCTTTTTAACACATGGGAAACAAAGTATGATGGATCCCTTTTAGTTGAAATCCTAAATCATCACATTAAATGGACAAATTAAATTAGCCTAGGAGTCCTGCCTCAGGTTTGTATTCACTGCTTTGGACCTCCGATTCCTCATCTGTGGAATTCAGAGGCTGAACCAAGATGAGTTCAGTTTCTCCAGTTCCAACATTATGTGCCTGTAAAGGCTTAGCTTATTAGTGACCTGACACCACTATTTTGAGATGATGATAGTGGTGCTTCTCTGTCATCCTATCTAATAATAGAGAAACATGGTAATTAACTGTAACTTCGCTACCCTTCCCATTGGCTAATCAGCGAGATATGCAAATTAACTGCCAACCAAGATTGCGGCCACCAGCCAGGCAGCT
>NW_005361351.1:633692-669176 GCF_000412655.1 Myotis brandtii
CCCGCCAGTGCACAAATTTTTGTGCACTGGGCCTCTAGTTATTTATAAACTTATTAGTCTCTAAGATCAGGATTTCTAAAATTGTAATTCCTGATTTATTTGCTTTAACCAGCAGATTTCATCTACTACCTCTTCCTGAAGTCCTAAATCTTTTATCAAAAATTCAACTAAAAAAAGTTTTTTGGCTTTGAAAAAGACAATTAAAAGCCATCTGTATTTAATTTTTCTGTATAGGAATCCCAATCACAGAAGATTTATTACTAGAATAAAGGGAGTTGTACTCAAGTAATTTTTAAAGGGTTCCCAAGCAGAACCCTGGGTTGGTGAAAGTAACAAAAGGGAGCCCAGTAATTGTTTTCTGTTTTTGAAATTAATGTAGTTACTTAGTGGTATACAGACAACTAGACCTATGGAATTATATGAGTTTATTATGCCAACTCAAGAATAGCTTTTGCTGATTTGTAGTTTTATAGTAAATATGTGAGGACTCAATATAGAAGGTCCCCACTTAACAATGGTTTGACTTAACGATTTATCAAGTTGGTGCAAAAGTCATTAACTATACAACCTTTTTTTTTTCTCTTCAGCACAGTATTGAATAAATTGATATACTCAACACTGTTACAAAATAGACTGTGTTAGATGATTTTGTCCAATTATAGGCTAATGTAACTCTTTTGAGCACATTTAAGGTGTGCTAAGCTAAGCTATGATGTTTGGTAGGTTAGGTGTATTAAATGCATTTCGACTTCCGGTATTTATGATGGGCTTATCAGGATATAACCCCTCTGTAAGTTGAGGAGCATCTGTACTTAATGAAACCTTTCTTAGCCATTCAAAACCTTTTGCAATGCAATGTTTAGAGAGGCAGAAGACCTCAGAGCAGTTAACATGGTTTGCCAGGTTTCCACAGTTAGCTGGGACAATGCTGGGAAGAGAAATTTCATTTTCAAGTCCAGCAGTTTACTGCCACATAAATCCTTGATCTCCAAAAGGCTAAAAAGTTGCTGAATATTGGCATATTCTATGTATGACCGTTGCCTCCATATACATAGAACTTAAGCTTAGAAGCTACTGTCTATTACAAGTAATTTTAATTCACACCTCGAAATACGGGTGAGACTGAGTGTACACACCCGATGCCCACGTTTTACAAACCTTGGCAGTGAGATGGCATTACTTGTTTCCAGATATCTATGTCTGCATGATCTCCTCTGCACACAACGTGGCAGCACAAGGGAAGTACATTGCCATAGTCAGTACAACTGTGGAGACCAAGGAACCCGAGAAAGAAATCAGACCAGCTTTGGAGCTCTTGGAACCAATTGAACAGAAGTAAGTGACGTGATCATTTATATGAGCTAAAATCCTAGATTAATTTTGGATTTTGCTCCATGGTGGGGCAAACCCAATGAGAAGCAAGCAAGCAACCATCATCTCCACCAATCTCATCCTTTGGGTTTTGAATTTCAAGCAAAGCAGTGAATGGGTGTGGGGTCAGCTCACCTGCTCACTTAATTCTTTTTCTCCTTCAGATTCGTTAGCATCAGTGACCTGCTTGTACCAAAAGATTTGGGAACAGAAAGCCAGGTGAGTGTGGTGATCTGAAAAGGGTATTATCAGGTTTTATTGGGAGATTTCCTTAGTTTCAAGTCTTTCTAATTTTTATTTTCAGATCTTTATTTCCCGTACATATGATGCTACAACTCACTTTGAGACAACCTGTGATGATATTAAAGACATCTATAAGAGGATGACAGGATCAGAGTTTGACTTTGAGGAAATGAAGCGCAAGAAAAATGACATCTATGGGGAAGACTAACAGCAGTACATGTTATCTAATTAGGACAGACTTAAAATTGGCAAATAATGCATATTGTATGAAATCAGTATTGTAAGGCCTGCTTTTATAATCCAAACTGAGAGATTGCAGAGCACTGCACCAGTAAATATTCCTCCCCTTTCTAATATCATGTATTAACTTGTATTCATGGAGTGGCTGTTCAGAATTGGCAGGTGACCATATTCTGTACTGTTTAACCAATGCTGGCTTTTTTTTCTAGTGAAGGATAAGTTTTAAAAAAACATTGTGATACTGATACAAAGATCTTGATACAGTATTTGTATCTTTTAATCAGTGTAGCCTTTACAGTTATGTGCTTCTGCTGCTCAAGAGCTGGATCAGTACAATTTGCGTGCCATCTGTCCTTAATATTAAGGAGATTTGAAATCAAATATTCCATAATTTGGGAAAGCATATCGAAGTTTTCACTATAGATTTACATTTTGGTCCTGTCAAGTATTATGATAGTGTCTATGTGGCCTTACCACAGGTTTGGTTTATGTGGGCTTAAAATTCTGAACTCCAGACTTCAGTAGTGATTTTGGGGGAAACCTGTGTGTGTGTTTTAATCTAATTGATGAGAGCAAAGGAGATAGAAAACTATCATAAAGCAGGTAAATGTAGAAGCTTCTATCATATCCCAGGTGTGGCCTTTTCAACGGACCAAGCTGCAATGCAGTATTGATTTGACAGAGCCTCTCCTTCAATGATGTCTGCCTCAAAATGGCTCCAAATGATTTCTGTACTGCAAAATAAAGCCAGACTCTGGAAACCAAGTCCTTCTCGATTGGTCTGTTTGTGCCCTGATGTTTAAGAGCTATAAGTATTGTGCTGGCCATGATGCAGTTGTTTATTCCCTCAGTAGAGCTGAAACTGATGCTAGGAGAGATGCTGGAATGGAACTGTGCTCAGTTACTGACAGCATGTGAAGCTTCAAACTTGGACGGATAGAGAATCAAGTCTGGCTTCATTGTGAGTAAACCCTAAATTATACTCTTGACTCAGTATTACTGTGAAACTCTTGATATTCTTTTTTTTTTTTTTTGGTTAATCCACACCCAAGGATATTTTTCTGTTGATGTTTTAGAGAGAGTGGAAGGGAGGAGGGGAGAGAGAGGGAGAAACATTGATGGGAGAGAGATACATTGATTGGTTGCCTCCTGAATTTGTCCCAATCAAGACCAGGGATGGGGTCTGGTACGTACCCTTGACTGGAATCGAACCTGGGGCCATTTAGTCTGAGGGCCTACGCTCTAACCACTGAGCAACTGGCTAGGGCTTAGATATTCTTAGTAGTGGTTAACAAGTACTTTTTTTTTTTTTATTCAAATGCAAGTTACTGCCTTTGATAATTCTGCTTATAGGTAGCATTTGTAAGAGAACAAGTTAATTATCAGATGGATAGGTGCTTTAAAAGATTTTCATGTAATGTAAATTGTAGTTAGAAATTGTTTTTAACTGGGACCTCCTCTCTCTCTTAGCATTATACAGTAATAGCTACCAGACGAATGAAGACATCTTAACTGTATTCTTATAGGCTGAATTTGATTCTTACAGTTATGTCTAAAGGACATATTAGGACACATGACTAATCTGTTAAAGTAATTAGGATAATAATTTAGATTATTATTCAGATTATCTGATTTACTTTAGCTCAGTTTCTAAATCTCACACTACTTGTTTTGGCCAGATACTTCTTTGTTATGGGGGACTGTCCTGTGCATTGTATGATGTTTAACAGCATCTCTGACATCACTTCTAGATGCCAGGAGCACCTCCCTAGCCCGAGAACCAAAAATGTCTCCAGATGTTATAACATATCCTAGGGGACAAAACTGCCAAGTTGAGAACCACTACTTTATGTCAGGGGTGGGGAACCTTTTTTCTGCCAAGAGCCAAAAGGATATTTCTAACATTATTCTCAGACCATACAAAATTATCAACTTAAAAATTAGCCTGCTACATAGTCAAACATGCAAAATGTACAAAGTGGTTAGTATTAAATAGAAACCAAAGATATCAGGACTTTATGTCCCAGGCCAATGGGGTTCAAAAATGATGAAGGCACAATTTCTGTAAGAGCCTATAGTCCAGGTTAGACCCATTGTTCTGTGACTTGGTTAAGTGTTAAAATAAAGAAAGGGTGGTATGGGGACTGATGGCCTTGGGGTTGGATGTTGGAAGGCTTTTCAGTAAGGGGAGATGAACATTTGAGGTACAACTTGAAAGATGACTATGTTGGACAGACAGCACCTGACAGGTGGTAGTAGTAGGTGCTCAATAAATATTTCCTTTTCCTTAGTAATTTCAAATCAACTCAGTGTTATGATCCTCTTATTAGAATCTTATCCCTGAGGTAAAAAATGGGTTTCTAAGCAAAAGCTAGTGTCAAATAATTAAAACTTATAGTGAGATTGGCACTTTTGTTTGGGTAAGAAGTATACAAAGTAGATGAATGGCTTTTGAAAGAAGTTTCTGTATAGTTCTAACAGCCCCATAGAAGGGCAAGATGGAAAGTCCTATGAATGCCCTTTTTTTCTATGGCTTGCAGCTCAGTGCACATGACCTTGGGAGGGGAAAACACTGGGCGGGTCTGCTGGGACTAAACTGACAGATGAGGGCCAAAATGATATAAGTGATAGTATTCCTCTGGAACCCAGTCATTCTTGCTTAAGTGGCTTAAGTGATACAACTCTCCTGACAAACTCCAATTTTTGCTATGAAGTCCTTGCAGAAACAATTGACTTTTTAGTTGTCTTTATTAGAAAAATGAAACAAATTAGTTATAAAAACCTGTGTTCCAAATTGATGCTAAGTGTCTTACAAATGTTTTTTGCTTGGTTTTCATGTTTAAAGATTTTAATTATTTCTAACATCATAAATAAGTGATTATTCTCAGAGTTGATTTTGTAAGTGCACTATTTACAAAATAAGTGGAAGATGACAGTTTATAAATTTGACCATTTTGGAAAAAAGGTTAACTTTATGTAGTGTTTGAATAATAGCAAATGAAACACTTAAGAGATTATAGTCTTTACAAGGGTAATAAAAACCTTTAAAACAGACTAATATGCATTTCTTAAGTGTTGCTGACATTAACATGCAAAAATAAAGCTATTGGTTAAAATAGACTAATTTTTGCTACAACTGAGTTAACATGTTTATAAAATTATTTTTAACTAAATTCAATTAATAGCTTTAAATTACAATTAATTTAAAACAAAATATTTAACACTGCAACCCAAAGTGAATGTGTCATTGTAAATGAAGCCAGACATTTAAACAAAATGTGAAAAAATGAAAGGAATTTTCCCCTAAGTTGTAGAACATTGATTTGTTTCAATTATGAGAAGGGAAGACTTTTTAATGTGTCTTAAAGTTTTTTAAAGAAAAGGGAAAATACTAATTTGTTGTTGGCATCATTGATGTCTAGGCAAGTTACAGTTGAATAACCTGGGTAAATAAAATTGATAATTTCATCTTTAAAACAAAATAACCAACCATTTTATAAATAGTATGCTACCTAATGGGAAAATTTCTATGCATTGTAAAGGTTACATCATCTGTCTTGGTGATCAGGATGAACTGCAGGTGAAAATGCACATCACAGAGAAAATGGGTAATTGGGTTGGTTATTTCATTAGTGGATACTTTAGAATTTCATTCCTAAATAGAGTTATTTTTAATTTACAGCGTGATAACATATAAGGTAAAGAACAGAGTTTTTGAACAACTGTTTGCCTCATAGACACAAACGTCAGTATCTTCCCTTAATTCCAGCTGACATGGGAGAGTTGCAGAAGTGTTCTTACCAATAGCTACTCCTAAATGGAGCTGCTACTTTTTGTATATTTTCAATAAAGTTATTTACATCTGTAACAAGGATGCCACTATTTTCAAAGACTTCTCTGGAGACAGGCTTCTCTGTAAAAAGAAAAATATCCTTTTTTGGTAAAAAATGCATTAATGTACTTTCTAAAAAGTATCATTGACATATAATATTATATTAGTTCCAGGTGTATAACAGTTATTCAACATTTAAATGTACCTTTTTAAAAGTAGCAGAACCCCCTTTGTTTAAAAAAACTTGTGTGAAAGTTCCTAATGTGGGAGGAAAAAGGAGTCTGGTTCTAGTGAAAAAAAAAAAAAAAAAGTTTGAAGTTTTGGGAGCAGCCCCTTCCATGGGAGGTGGGAAGAGTGCTGGGAAACCACTGATAAATGACAAAAGAGTCATTCCTTAATTTTTAAATGTTTGGTGAAGATTCACATGAAACATTAAAAATTAGGGATTAAGTATAAAATTAAGTAAGGAGATGATGAAACTTAATAGAAAGAAACTGTTTGAGGACTATTAAATAGACAGTACCCCTCCTCACCCAGCCATTATCAGGCTAACAACTGATCTTGGCTCTATATCCACATTTATCTTATGGCATTCAATGACTCCTAGAGTTGACCCATTTGGGCATTAACTGATTGATGATATAAAACTGAGGCAGTACTAAGTCTGTATGACTTTACCTGTTAGGAAGACAGCAAACCTGGCATGGATATGCTGAATTTGCAGGTTTAGGAGACATTTTAAATGTTCTGCTTTTGTTGATGACCGAGAGTCACACTGGTGATAATGAAGCAATTCAATGATATTTGCACTCTGGTAGGATTTCAATATTAAGTTCTTCTTATGTGCAATTGAATCCACTCTGGAAAATACATAGAAATGTTAAATTCAGATTCAGTGTAAGTTTCTTTTTTACTGTATCTTAATTTTGTTTTATTCCTAAATCTTCTCTTGCCTTCACTATACTTACATTCCTAGTTTAACTACTTCCCATAAAACCAACTGAGATCCTTTGTCCCTGTTCTTTTCTACCATACACTCGCCTTCCTAGAAGTCATTGTCTTGATGTGCTCTTCAAAACATTACAGGCGCACTATCTTTGCAAATACAGATTAAAAGAAAAAATAGTGCCCTAACCGGTTTGGCTCAGTGGATAGAGCATCTTTCGGACTCAAAGGTCCCAGGTTCGATTCCGGTCAAGGGCATGTACCTTGGTTGCGGGCACATCCCCAGTGGGGAGTGTGCAGGAGGCAGCTGATCGATGTTTCTCTCTCATCGATGTTTCTAACTCTCTGTCCCTCTCCCTTCCTCTCTGTAAAAAAACCCAATAAAATATTAAAAAAAAAAGAAAAAATAGCATTCTGATTCCAAGCCAAAGGGACATCTACACATTTATCTACCATCACTTCCAAAAATGTCGCCAGGCAAGCTTCATAGGAACTTCTAGTGGACCTCTTAATGCATTCTTTATAGCAATGGTTCCAAATCTGTAAGTTTCTTTAAAACCCCTGCTCTATACTTCTGATTAAAACAATGTAGCAGCTAGATTTTCCTTAGTTTCTCACCTTCTTTTAAATCTTCTTTCTACCTTTTTTCTTACTTTTTTAGAGGAAAATGTTTAACTTTTAAACATCGCTACCTCTGCTCTTGATTCCATCTCTCCAGTCAGTCTTTTCTATCACATTCTCCTTCCTGTTTGCTGGAGAAAACCAAATCATACGTATCCCACCATAAAGCGACAAGTACTGTTCACATCACAATGGTGAATTTCCTTCCAGACTTATATGTCAATTTACAATTGGCATCATACTGTACCTAGTTTTAAGATACCAACTTTTCTGTTATATTCCTTATTGTTATAAACAGAAACTCTTTGTATGTTTCTATTTACTGTGTTAAGTTTTGTGTGACATTATTTTGCAAATATTAAAAAATCAGACCCTGGCTGGTATGGCTTAGTGTTAAGAGGGTTGGCTAAGCACAGAACGGTCTTGGGTTCCGTTCCCAGTCAAATACGTGGGTTGTTTGATCCCTGGCCCTGGTTGAGGCGTGTGCAGGAGGCAACCAATTGATGTGTCTCTCTCCTCACAACCCCCTCCCCTCCCTTCTAATCTCTCAAAAAATCAGTGGAATAATTAGGTAACAAAATTATCCTAGAGATGGAGTTGAGGCTGGTTTTGTAGTTATTGATAACCATCAATGGCTATAAACCCCTTTGTGATTTTTAAAAGCTAGGGTTTTCTTTTTGTTTTAGTTGTAGATATACTCCCCCAACATTGAAAGAATCTGATAGGTTTTCTGATGAGCTCTGTTTATGCCAGGTAAGTACAATTTGAAGAGCATGTTACTGTTTTGGCTAACTCTCAGTGAATGTATGGTCACAGCCTGGGATCCTGTTAACTCTTGTTTGTCCTCCTGTCCTAGTGCCTCCTAACTATGAGCCTTTTCTGAAATTCTAAGCCACCTTTCAGCATCTCATGCACTTCCATAATTTTGGCTGTTTCATCTGAGGTTTGTTTTCCTTTGGAGAAATCACTATGGTTAAACACTTTTTCTAACTGACTCCAAGTTTGACCTAAGTCAGGCCTGTCATTGTGTACTCTGTATGAAGTTAGGGCAAGATAATTGAAGTAAAACAGCTAACAGTGCCTGAAACAGTCATTTAACAAATGGCTTGTCAAGTCTGTTCTTTTCCAGTCTGTCTCTGAGCTCCAGGCCTTCCTTTCCCAGTCTCATTAGGACCTGGAGGCACATCTTTTTTTAAAAATATATTTTATTGATTTTTTACAGAGGAAGGGAAAGGGATAGAGAGTTAGAAACATCGATGAGAGAGAAACATCGATCAGCTGCCTCCTGCACACTCCCCACTGGGGATGTGCCTGCAACGAAGGTACATGCCCTTGACTGGAATCGAACCCGGGACCCTTGAGTCCGCAGGCCGATGCTCTATCCACTGAGCCAAACGGGTTAGAGCAGGAGGCACATCTTTGATATGGAGCTACTCTCAGACCCAAGTTCCTTTAGCCAAGGAATCAATAAATACTTTTCTTTAAAAAAATCTCAGCTGTAGAATGGCAGGGTGGCTCAGTTGGTTGGAGTGTCCCATACACCAAAGAGATTTTGGGTTTGATTCCAAGTCAGGAATAGCGATCTTAAAATATCTATAGTTAAGTTCAGACTCTGCTTACGGGAGGCCATCGATAGATTTTTCCCTCTCACATCGATATTTCTCTCTCCCCGAAGATTAAAAAAATCCTAGCCATATATTTAAGTCTACCAGACCTGAGGCGCTGAACCTAACTGCCCTATACCTGGGCTCCTGAGAATTAAAGAGAAAAAACCAACATGATATAGAAAAATGTTAGTTACATGCAAACAAGTGGTTAGAATAAGATGGAACTTGGAGACATTGTAGAAAATAGGTCTACCTTTCATCTACCTTTCATTTAGCGCCAGTATTCCACTTTTGTGTGGAAATTACCTAAAAATCGGTACAGCGGTCTGGTAGGGTTAAAGAGGTTTGCCAATTGGCAATCTATTGTTTAAAGGTAAAATTCAATTTTCCATCCTAGTTATAACTGAGGCAACTTAAAAAGCATTACTGTGGCAAGCCCGTAGTTCAGTTTACTTTTTGCAGTTCATGGCAGCAGAGTCTGAATAACTATAGATATTTTAGGATCCCTATGTCTGACTTCTGTTGGTCTAGAGAGAGCGCTACTCACAGTATATGCCTATAAACTTTTGAGTACAACACAAAACTTTCATTGAATAATATGCCCTGCTATAAAAACAAAATCCCCAAACCAGCCAACAGATCTAAATACTGTGTTTAGTGATGCAGGTGATTTCCATTGCAGTACAAACTTAACCTTGAATAATACCAGTCCAGAGCACATTGAATATTTCAGGGTGAATCACATGGTATTTCCATATCCCCCTGTCAAAGGGAAGAGAAGGACCCCCGCCCAAGCCCTCACTTGGCATCAGGCCTTACCTTACATCTTCCTTTAGCTTTTTATTTTCCCTGTAGTGAAGCAACCATTTCCATCTTCCATTTCCATTTAGTTTCTCCAGGGCTTTCACAATTTCCTTCAGTTGAACTACAGGATAGAATAAATTGTTTTAAGATTTTTGGTTTTCTACTCAAAGCCCAGAATTTATTACTTGTAAAAAAAAAAATACCTGTGTTTGAGTGTATACCATCATTGATTGCCACTTGTGTGGCTGTATAGGACCCCATATTGCATTTCAAAGATACAGCAATCTATGGCCCCTCGATTCAGCCCTACCTACTCATACTGCAGTAGGAGAGAGCTCTGCAGAGAAAGCACTGCAATTCCTAGCAATTAAAGCTTTGAATGTATAGAGATCACATAGGAGGTTTAGTTGCAACAGCAAAGTCCACGTTTCTAAATACAGAATCTACAAATATTTTTCACCTCCAATTTCCATGTACAATTCATGCTTGAGCTAGGCAGGTTTTGATCTTACATAAAAGTGTCTGTTCTGACAATCTCCTAGGTCAACTCAGGGTTAGGGTCATTGACTGCCCACGCAATGGATTAACTACATATAACTTAAGTAGATCCCCTACCCTGACAGATTCCCAATCTCCAGTTGACCCTTGAACTGCTCAGATAAAGTATAAGTAGATGCACATAGCTCAAACTCACGCTGTCCAGGGTCAACTATATGAGTGTTCAAGCAGATAATTAACACGACTTTCAGTAACCATTTTTTTAGATTTCCATATCAATAAGGTAGTAAGTGTGACAGCAACAGAAATGGAAGAGGACTGATTCTAAACAAAATCTGTAGCTGACTTCATTTGGCAAGTGAAGGAATCAAATTTAACAAAACCTCAAATGTGTATGACTATTTTAGCCACAATCCTGAGAGAAGGAACTTAGGAGCTGGTTTAGTGGTAAGGACAATCAGTAAAACAAGGGAGGCTAAGAGCATGCATATTGGGAATGAGAACTATATAAAAAACTGCTTAGCATAGCATACAGCAAAAATTAAGCCCTCAAGAGGTAGAGACTGACATTATTTTGAGTTGATATTTTTCATGAAATAGAACTTAAGAAACAGGAAAGGAAATTAAAAGGCTAACCTAATGTTAAAGTTTCTAATATTCTGTCATCTGACACCACAAAGCCTCCAGTCCGAAACAGCTCTTGGAAGGTGTAATTGAGAACATCTTCAGGGCTGTCTACTCCAGCGAAGATGACACTGGGAAAATGCTTCAGCTTCAGCAAAGAAGGAATCTATTAAACATAAAAGGATCCCACAATAAAGATAAATTTACTGGGTTTTGTCACTTTTCATCTGAGGGTTTCAAGATTCAGGACAGCTAAAAATACTTTAACCTTGATGACTGATAGATAATTCTACCACACATAAGGAATATTAACTCAGTTCATCATAAAACATGTAAATACAGTCTCTATAACTGCAAAGGTTGGAGATAGGGAAGAGTACACCTGAGGCTTTAGGGACCTGTAATCAGGCAGGTAACAAGCTAACACCATCATTCCCTGTCTTTGGCTTCACTTGGTGTAGGTGCTGTAGGGATCGGTTACTACCTCCTGATAGGCTATACCCATAAGTTAGATCTTCTTGGAAGAAGCAATTACTTTTATTCAACTAATAGGTAAATATAACAAAGAGTTAAGAAAAATTTTATAATTCCTATAAAAGAAAGATTTGTTACTATTAGATGAAAATTTATCAGTATCTTTTTATAGTTCTGTCTTGGTTAATTATTATGAATAAAAAAAGGCAGTGACAAGTCTGATAATTATAGAGTAACAAAGGCCTGAAATACATTTCTTTGTAAGAAAAAGGTTATTTTCAAACCTACTTGATGTAAATGTGATGAGATATCTTCATTTTTGATGATGACCATTAGCATATCATTCTCTCTGTGAAAAGCTTGACAGAAATGCTGAGGTTCAATTTCTGTATGGCCTCCTTTCCTCAGAATATTCTGAAAGATTTAGAAATAGCCATTACTAAAAAAAAAAAAAATGAATGCACAGAACTTTTATAATTTACCAAGAACATAAAAAAGCACATCCTATTTACTAAATTATATTCTAACAAGGCAACAATAAATGGCAGTTTGTCTTATACTAAGTGAGCTTTCACCTGTGAAAGAAATGACTCCTCAGTATCACTAACAGTTGGGTTTTATAAGTTTATTTCAAAGGCAAAAAAAAAAAAAAAAGCCTTGGCCAGTGTGGCTCAGTTTAGAGCATCATCCTGTGCACCGGAAGATCACGGGTTCAATTCCCAGTCAGGGCACATACCCAGGTTGCGGGTTCAATCCTTGGTCTGGGCACATATGGGAGGCAACTGATTGATGTGTATCACATCGATGTCTCTTTGCCCTTCCTCCCTCTCTAAAAATCAATTTATAAAAAAGGCAAAAAAAAACCCAAACACTATAGGGTTTTTTATGTCCATAAAGTATCAAAGGCTGATTTTTTTTTTTTTTAACCACCAGACTAATATATTGAGTCTCACCCTCTTTAAGGGGATTTACCTTGGGCATACTGTGATGCACTAAAAAATGTTTCTGGTTAAAATGTTTCTAGAACATACTCTTGAATATAATACCCATAACAGCTATGTATTACTTCGAGTATCATTAAATGGATATTGGTTTTGAGGTGAGAGAACAGTCTCTTGGATGTGGGGACTTGACCATGAAGATATATGTGCATGGTTGTTAGGCAATGCTGTTACACAGAATAGGGCTGTAATAGCCTGCTTGGGAGAGGGTAAGGTCATTTAATAAAAACATTAACTTTGTCCTTTGTGATTTTGACAGTTTGTTTGAAGGATTCTGGAGGTTTCCATTGCACACCTTGATGTTCCTAGTTATATAAGAAACACTGTATTTTGACTATTTCAGTTCATCACTCAAAATGTATGGGCCATGTATTTTCAAATAAATTCCTACAGGCAAGATTTCTTTTAACAGAGCCCACTAAAATGTCTAAATATAAATCTTTAGCCCTCACTTATTTTAATAATAAATTATTTGAATAAATACATTTTCTGTTCAACATTTTCACCAAACACTGGGGCATTCGTGTTGTGGGCTCTTGTCATGCATTCTGAATTTTGACAGATCTTCCTCATCTTACATATAAATGGGTCATGACATCCCATCATCAACCCAACGCTTCAGGATTCTTCAGGACTGAAGAATTATAAGGATAGCTTTGTGAGCTTTTAGAAACATTTTGCTTTGACAAGATTTTAATCCTGTTTATTTTGTGTGTCAACTTTCTCACTTGGAGATTAGTTTTATCTTTGCACACAATTTGTTATTTTCTGTTGTAAATAGTGGCCACATGATAAGATATTATGAAACGGCACATTCACTATTGAAACAGGCATGATGATATCTTGAAATATTCCTACCAGACCTATGATCTCTCCATATGAAAACCATATCATCTGTGCTCTGTAAAGGGTGTGAGAACTAAGATATTGCACTGTTGCTTTTGAGAAGGAAGCAAAAAGAATTTAAGTATTCTGTTCAAGGTGGCAAAACAGGGATATAGCGATGATGCTAACTCAATCTGACTTATTTTAGGATATGTTTCAGGAATAATTAGCCAAATAAAATTACAGTACACCCTTAATTTTTCAGACCTTGATTTAATGGACTTCAGATTTAAAAGACAAAATTTCTGGTCCATTTGTCATATGAGTGTCACATGTGAAAATTAACACCTTGTTAATTTTAAAATGCTTTTAACTAATAATTAAATTAACATTTTTTTGTTATTTCATTTTTAGCAAATAGGCCATATGTTGGGAAAAAAACACTAGTGATTTTGTTGACATAAATATTACATAGTTACAGCTATAGTCTAATATTTAAGTCCAAGTGTCACTGCTCGTAAACAATGCTGGGCAAACGATTAGCATGTGATCACACCACATCTTGCGAGGTAACTGGGTTTGTTGGCTCACTGTGTGACTTTCTGAAGTAGTTATATAACTCATGCTGGCCGGTGTTCCAATGTGTGCTAAGCCACACCCCAGCTGTGTGCATTTGTTTACCGGAGATGACTGGTGAATGCACACATTTAACCAGACCTATTCAGTATAAATTTAAAATTACAGTAACACATATAGAAAACTTTTCTGTGAAATTAAAGTTTTCATACATAGTTAAATTTAATTACACAAACATGTCTACATAAGTAAAAATGGGTTAACAAATTTGTCAATATTTTAACATACACATTCAGAAAACCTACTTTAATATATAACGGACTTTCTGCTTTAACAGACAGCCCCTTGCCTGAATTAGTCCATTATATTGAGGATTTTACTCTAACTTTAATTCAAGGTAAAAAGGAAATGAATTTTCAGGTTACTTTTGGAGGCCAAGCACCTTCTAAAGGACTGAAGGCTATTTACTACTTTTTCAATGATACTTCTTACCAAAATGGCGTGTAAACTGGAACAAAAACTATGGGGGTTTGGGTAGGTGGGTACAGGGACAAATCTGGCAACCATTTATGAAGTACCTTGGAGAAGAAAATAATCCTCAACAGGAAAATAAAATCTGTTACACAGAAAGATCAGACTCCATAAATTTGGAATAAACTAAATATTTTAAGATCATAATTAAATTACACAAAATAGGAGCCATCAGCTATCTTGAAGAAGAAAGTAACTAACAACGGATAGCTTCAAGTTAAAGCTTATCATCTATCATTTTTCCAGTTCATGCTATAGTCTAAATGCCTTAGCATGATTTCTATTAAGGCCCTTCCATCCTAAAATGGCCCTTTCTTGCATCTCTAGACTTGTTTCTTGACAGAACACACTATGCTCCAGGCATGATGACCAGCCTCTTCACTGGGCCTGTGTACTCTTACGGCCCTTTCAGAAACCCTCTCAAGGTTCCCTTATGCTTTTCTTCCTGCAGCACTGAACCAATGACTAAAACTGCCTGCTGTCCCTCTGGGCAGACTTCCAACCCCTGAAGGGAGTGTCTGTGTTACATCCACTGCATCCTCACACCTGCCTCTGGGAAGAGCAGGAAGCTGCTTTACATGTTTCATTAGCATCTACCTGATGTGCCCCTCTGTGATAACTGTCACACTCATCACATACAACATCTTCAGATGTCTAACGTTACTCAGTAACTCAACATTTACGGACTTACCAAGTGACAGATAATCTGAAATACAGGACTTCTCAGAAGTACTGACATAAGTGAACTATAAAACAAATCTAGCCAAACATTTAGAACCAGAACACTTACTAGTCTAGCCTTCCACACCTCACACAACAGGTCAACCTTGCTAACTTTAGTAAAATATCCCTGACTCCCTCAAAACAATTTCAAAGCACCTGCACCAATACACTTACCACACTTAATTTTACATTTACATTTAGTTTTGTTTCTTTTATCAGTGTTTTTCATTTCCCCTCATGTGTACATGTTAGGGCTCTAAAACAGACACTGAGAAGGACTGCTTTCATTTGAACTGCTCCTGCCACCAGTGTGGGGGGGGCCATGCTTTGGGCTGGTGCTCCAGGCAGGTGAAGATGGGGCTGGCATGACCAGGGCTAATTACACTTGGGGTAGTAGGTGAGCCAAACAGCAGGTACAATGAGGGCAATTGAGAACCCTTACAGCTTGAGAAGGAACTGCAAGTGTGACAAAGGTAGGATAGACCTGGTGGTACTGGACTGGAATTGGGGAGCAGTGTGCACCTATTTTTATTTTAAAAAGAAACATACAGGTGTTATTTGTACATTTAACAGATAGTTCTTGGCTGTTTGCTTGACGGATGTAGATGCAAAGGCATCTAGTAGCACTGAGTTCACCCACTGCCAAGTCTTGATTCTGTGGCAGGCAGTTAGACAGACATGAGCAGAGCAAGGATAATGGGCCAGATACACAAGGTCACCAGGGTGGAAGGTCCCGGGTGCCTAGCAATGGACATTTGTAGGGTCGGATCTCGTCCCCAGGGTGACCTTTCCTTCCCTAGCATTTTGTTGGTTTAGACCCCAATCCCATGACATTTCTTTCCTAGAGATAACATCTAGGCCTCAGTTGTGACTCAGGTCCAGGCCCAGGAAAGCAGCAAAACCAGACAAGCAACCCCACAGCTGACCTTAGGACCGGATGCATTGGAGAATGATCCCCTGCCCTGGCACCAACTAACTAATCAGTCGGGGGAGACCTAGACCCTGAAAGGACACACCTGGAAAGCTGATGAATATTCTACTGAGATCTTCCCTTAGGACCTCCCCTGAAATCTCCACCCTTAGGACTGAGGAACCAACATGCTCTCCCTCCCAGGAGCACACCTGCTATTTCCTTCCCCAGTCCCTTCTCTATCCTCCTCAGGCACGTCACCTTTACCTTCCTCACTTCTAAGCTCCAAGGGCCCTTCCTTTACCACTATAACTTGTTTTCTAAGCCCATTTCTTCTATGAAACTTCTGCCTCTCTGATTTTCCAAATGAATGTTCTCTTATAGTTTGAGTCTTGGCTCTGAATTCTTTCCTAGTTAGAACTCAAGTTCCAAGGTTGCTGAACCCAGATCTGGTCTGACCCCACTGGTCTAAAACCTGGTGCCATTCTTGCTGCCCACAACAATTCCAAATGCGATTCTTCACTAAAATGAATCACAGCTCCTTGGAGAAGTGGCTGACTTCAAGGCTGACTGAGGAAATACACAAGATAAGCCTGTAACATCACATTGTACCACAAAGGGAGAAGTTAGCCAAAGAATTATAGGGACTTGTCTAAAGGACACAGAAGCCAACTCTGAAAGGGACTCCCACTAGCTGGGTCTGGGACAATCTGAGCATTAACATATTAATAACCAAATGATAACTTTTGAGTAAAATAATATGGAACATGGGTTCACACTGATATAAGCAAAAGAACAAATGGAAGGGAACGAAAAGATCTACCCTACAGCAGAAGGCCAACTAAGGAATGTACAAGGAATGACAGAATTAGAATACCACGATGTGGCAACCATCACAATATCTGGTTCAGACAAGAATCAATCTGGTGGGTGAAAGTCTCAAGAAGAATAGGATATTTACATATTCTATTGTATCTCCCACTTACTAATAACTACAACATGCTTATTAACTGTATATTGGAGGGAATTGGTAGAAACTATCAACAAAATGAAAAATGTTAATACAGTAAAACCTTAATATAATGGATTAATTTGGGCAAGGTGGTGTCTTTTAAAGTCGAAAGTCGGTCATATATAATAAAGCAGGATTTCCAAATGTGTATGCTAAAAAATTGACAAATTAGTTTACTTGTTTTTACTTATTAGACATGTTTGTGTAATTAAAATGAAATATGTATAAAAAATTAATTTCACAGAGATTTTCTATACTGTAATTTTAAATTTATCCTGAATAGGTTTAGTAAATGCATGTATTCACCAGTCACCATGAGTAAACAAATGCACATAGCTGGGGCGTGGCTTAGCACAAATCAGAACACCAGCCAGCATAAAGTCACCTGAGAAAACAGAACCAATTACCTCGAGAGATTCAGTGTGATCATGTGCTAATCATTCTCCCAACACTGTTTATGGTGACTCTAACTTAAATATGTAGACTTTAGTTGTAGATATGTAATAATTATGTTGGTGAAATTACTAGTGGTTTTTCTAACATATGGCCTACATACTAAAATTTTGTTAAAAATAACAGTGAATTAACAACAACAAAAATAACCTGTTAATTATAAGCAAATTTTGATTAAAAGCATTTTAAAATTAACAAGGTTTTATTTTTCACATGTGACATGGACTGGAAATTTTGTCCATTAAATCTGAAGTCCTTTAAATTGAAACCTGCAAAATCAAAGTTTTACTGTACAATAGGAATCTGACAAAAACAGACACATGACAAGCGAAGACAGTATGATACTGAACTTAAGATGGGGTCTGTGGACTGAACTAGCACAGTGCATTAGTGCTCAGGTCCTGATTTCTAGGGTTGTGCTGTGATCATACAAAACAGTGTCCTTCTTGTTGGGTAATATACACAAGTTGCTTCCTTAGTGCAGCAGTCTCATATGAAGGTAATACATATGTATTAAGAGGTAATGGGACATCGTAACTGCAACATATTTTCAAATGGTTCAGAAATGTTAACAGTGGGGCATCTGGGTGAAATGTAAATAGTAAGGTATCTTTTAACATTCAGAAATGTTAACATTTCTGCAACCTTCATATGAATTTGAAATTATACTTTAAAAGTTAAAACAAAAGAGAGAATACTGTATTTTCTAAAAATATAAGAGAAATTATGAGGGGATAAAATGAGGAAGCTCATGGTAAATGGAGACGGATTCTGGCTCCTGTGAAGTTAGAATTTTACCATGGTTACATCATTTAAAATTAAGTATCATGTTCTTACGAGAACATCAGTTATCCTAAAATTCAATAAAAAAATACATCTAAAACAGTGGTTCTCAACCTTCTGGCCTTTTAAATACAGTTCCTCATGTTGTGACCCAACCATAAAATTATTTTCATTGCTACTTCATAACTGCAATGTTGCTACTGTTATGAATCATAATGTAAATAACTGATATGCAGGATGGTCTTAGGCGACCCCTGTGAAAGGGTCGTTTGACCGCCAAAGGGGTCGCGACCCACAGGTTGAGAACCGCTAATCTAAAACCAAAAGGGGTCCCTCTCAATTATCCATATTAATAAAGCAGTTTTAATTTAAATTATATTTTTATTGATTTCAGAGAGGAAGGGAGAGATAGATAGAAACATCAATGAGAGAGAATCATTGATCGGTTGCCTCCTGCATGCCCCCTACTGGGGATCGAGCCCACAACCTGGGCACGTGCCCTTGACTGCAATTGAACCTGGGACCTTTCACAGGCTGATGGTCTATCCACTGAGCCAAACCAGTTAGGGCTTAATAACGTAATTTTTAAAAATCTGCATTTTACCTAAGAACATATTTGTATTTGTATTTGAATTTGAGTATGTCTATACTGGTAACGTTTTGTGAAAATTAGTCATTCCATTAATTCTGGAACATCATACGTATCTTCAAATATAGTACCAAAGACAGATAGATCCTTGCAGCATAACATTTGGTATGCAGATAAAAACTGAGCTGTGAAACTCAAATACCACTTCATATATCATCTTTTTCTGAAGCCAAGAATGCTAAATTTATTATTTTAAGCTAAAATTAGATAGCAATCAAAATAATATAATCTATAAGTAAAAAATCTGTCACCTTACCTTTGTTCTCACAAAGAATGACTTGTCCTCTGTCTCAACGAGGTAAAACAGAAAGGTGCTTTTGCACGCCTCTTTCACGACACTTTTTAGTTTGACGCGCAAACTGTTACACAAGTCTGTAATCATGTCTTCATAGGAGGCTGATCTTCTTGGGGAAGATGAATACATCTCTTGAGATGTGGCTTCTCCAGAACCAACATTTGACTCTTTAACTCGCAAACTGACTTGATTGCCATTCATCACCACCTTGTTGAATTCCGCATATTCATTAAGAATAAGGGAGATATCATTCCGGGATTCCTTCAAAGTACTGTTATATTTCAGTTTGTTGAGGTGGAAAGAAACAGTCTGATTTCTTTTAGAATTTGTAAGATGATTTCTCCTGCGATCACATCTTTCCTTCCAAAAGGAAGAACTGTCTAATTTGCTGGACCTGTGGCGTCGCGGGTGCTGGCTCTGTGGCCTGGAGTCTGAGTGCATGATTGTTACCAAGAGGGTACTTCTGCTCCGGGATGGAGGATGGAGAACTGAGGATTCAGATGTTTTTGTCAAAGGGAAAGCTTCAGAGGCAATTTGGAGAGGTGGTTTCTTCAAAAAGTCATTGGTGGAAGACGGAGAAAGCTGGGAATCTCCATTCTTTATAATTTGCTTCAGTTTCTGTTGGAAACGCAGATATTCCAGATCTAAAGTGTTCTGAGTAAGGTTATCTTCTATCTGCCAAGTATTTGTCCAGGAGCTTAGCAAGCCATGTTTAGCAGTGAAATTGCGCTGCCTCCTCAGGCCGTGCAAAGTTCTCTTGGTACCTTTGACCTCTTTAGTTATAGTAAAATTAGTGTAAGTCCTGGGGATACCATGGAGATCTCTGATTTGGATGTAACATGGCACGCTCTTATCTTCATTCTTTGATCCATCAAACCGGTTTCGGGGAGGTATGCTGGTCTCCAACTCTGAAACCTGGGTAGAGTAGGCCCAATCGTCCTTATGACTATTGTTTAGGCTCAGGAAAGAGTCATAACCATCTTTCAAAGCACCTTCTTTCTTGTGACTACATTGCAAAGCACAGGAACTCTCCATGTCTAATTTGAGATTTCTACAATCACCAAAAAAGTCTTGATCAGAGTCTCCGGAAAGTGGTTCATAATGGAAGTCAGAATTCACACTAATATCCATGTCTCCCCCCTGGGTTTCAGAGTCCTCCTCAGTCCTGATCCCCTCACCAGAGCTTTTATTTTCCACCTGCTCTTTAGAGACTCCACAAACAAGAGGAGCACAAGATTTGGGAACAAAAAAGGCAGAAGGCTCTTTATTGACATTTTCACTGGTGACTGCTGTGTTTTGATGAGAATCAGCATATAGATACGTGGGGGAAAGTCCTTTATTCGACAGATCTTTTGTTTTGCATGTTGACATATCTTGCGGCATATGGGTGGTTTTTTGTTTGCCTTCTGGAGATGGGGTGTTTGATTCAGAGTCAACACCTCCTAGGTCTATGTTGTTTTCATGTAATTCAGCTTCGGTTTCACTATTCTTAAGCAAACTGGCCATTCTGACTACTGATATTTCCTGTGTTTGAAACCCTGTCTCTACGTTTATGGGTCTTGTAAAATGGGTTACGGTAGCACCACTAGAGGAAAAAGCAAGGTTGGGGATCTCTGGGTGCCTGTGTGCCTGTGTATCATCAGCTTCATCGACTGAGTCAGAGCTCAAGGACTGAACTTGCATGTAATTGCCTTCATTTATTTTCAAATCACTGCTAAAGAGACTCTTAATGCTTTTCGGACTAGTCTCCTGTTTTAACGATACATTCATTATCTCACTTGGACTATTTGTAGAAATAAATGTATCAACCAAAGACTTATTTTCCAAAATCTTTCTAGGACTATATGGGGGCTCACTGGTCTCCAAGGCAAGGTGATTTAAGCCTGAATTTCTGTTTTCTATACTGATTGGCTGCAATGGATTTCCTGACGTTACCAATTTTTCTAGAGAAGTCTTGAAGTCAGCTCTGTAACTGCCAGTTGAGGCAGGCTGGTTTAATTCTTTATTGCAGCATGGCACCTTTTCTGAGAAAGAGAAATCCTCATCATGTTCACTTGGGACAATTTCCTTAGTTACTTTGCCCAGAAGGGTTAAATGCTTATCTTTTCTTCCTGGATGATTATTTAATAGTAGAGGCATTTCAGCAGGAAGTTGTATTTGTGGTACCTGAGTTACGTTATTTTGTCCCATTGGATGGATAGGACCAAAAGAATTTTCCTTTTCTGTTATGGCCAAATCTACTGATTCAATGTGGGAGAATTTGCCACTTTTCCCACTCTGTGCATCGGGATGTTTTAAACTACATGGAGACACATCCCGAGATGGCTGTGTTTCTTCAACTGGTATCTGGGGGTCAGGACTAGAAGCTGGTGACACTTCTTCAATTAAAGAACCAAAGGGAAAGTCTGAAGTAACATTAACTTCCTCTGTAAGCTCAAGGGCAGAAGTATATTTAGCAGAATTCACTTCTCTGTTTTCTATGGAAGTCACTTCTTGTGGCTCAATTATGTCTTCATCTATATCCTGGAGTTCTAAATTTGGTAATGGGGCCCCCTGATGTTGCTCTGTTTCACCAGCTGGCATTTCTTCTCTGGGACTTGTAGGTGGTGATATTGTGAGAGTTAGGTCAATGTCAGAATCTTCCTCTAACTCTAGGCTTACCTCCTCTCCATTTATAGATAGGCTGGTTTGTTTAGCAAATGCGGACTTAAATGATTCAAAATTCCTATTTTCACTGTTTAGACCACTCTTGTCACTCTTTAATTCTAAAGAGCCATTTGATGTATTACTTCTTGATGGAATGCAGCTAAGTGAGTAATTTTTTTCCAACATGGCAGAGGCTGATGGTGAGGCTTCTTCAATCTGTGATGGCTCCAAAATCTCTTCTGAAGATATGCTTAAGAGACTCTTAGGTTGCAGAAAAAGTTCTTGAGAGAGTTTCATTTCTTCTCTGGGTAATGAAGAATTAGAACTTTTAACTAATGGTAATGCCTCCTTTTCCAATGAATTATCAGTTGGCAATGATGAGCCTGGAACAGGAATCTCTTTCTGTAATGAATACATTTCATTATTAGCTAGTGTCTCTCCACTTACTGAGGAGGCACAGAGGTACTTAGTGCCTTTTTCTCCTGACGTTGCTAGAGATAGAATGTCCTTAAGACCTTGTGTTTGTACCTTTTCAAATGTGGATATAGGAAGTCTAAAACTTCTAGCAGGTGATACTTGTTTAAGCAACTCCATATTAAAGACTGTAGGTTTATCAGCTCTATTTGCAATTTCTGCCTGTATTGGTATACATGCATTTTTTTCAAAAGTAAGAGTAACTGGTTCCAGATTAATCATTACATACCCCATATCATCTTTCTTTTCCTGTGAAGGCTGACATTCTTTGTTTTGGGGGCTGCTATGCTCGATAAGGGTCTGTAAACCACTTGTTTTTGCTTGCACTGTTGCATGGAAATTATCGACTTTGCTTTCAAGGGTGCTATACACAGATTTTTGACAAATCACTGACTGATCGCTGATCCCATCACAAGTCTTGGTGAATGTGGTTTGTGTGACTGTATCAAAAGAAGTCACTCTTGTGCTATCAAGTGGCTCAAAGGTTTTATCTTCACCAGGAATAGAAGGTCCATTAATTTGGATACTTCCAGTGTTAGAAAGCACAAGATTAGAAGTCTCTGTTTTATCCGATGACTCTTGTTTGGATTTCCCCTCAATGATCTGAAATGACAAAAGTAAAAAAACAAACTCAAGAGTCAAACAGATTATTTTAAACATTTATATGTGAAGAACAGAATAGAAAAGGATTAATTTGAGTTTGTCCATTCTTTTGAATTTTCTAATCTGTAAGAATAAGACAGGGTAAAGATCAAACAAATCCAACTCTTTTTAGACAGGCTTAAAATACCCCACAAATAGGAATTTGTTTTCTTTAAACATAAAACACACAGATGAGATCTCCAAAACTTATTTCACAGCCCATTTTTTAAAAAGGACTTTTAGGAAGAAAAGTGGCTAGCCCACTGACAATTTAAAGACTTGAAAATCTCTTATTCCTTAGCTATCTTCTTTGCTTATAACTGGAGATAATTTCTTTCTCATTGTAATAACTCCTATTCAACAGAGCACAATAAAACATAGTACAGTTTGCATGAATAAAGTGAACCAAAGGGACTGATGGTGAATGTGGATCTGGGTTAAACATTAGGAGAATTACTTCTGGATAATTTTAATAACCTCATAAACAGGTTTTGTTTGTTTTTTAAAGGCTGAAACATAGTCTTGTCCAGAATATAGTAAAATGGACTGATCATACAATTAACCATATATATTAACCATATATTAACTTTTGGAACATTATGATCACAGACTTCCTGCCATGTCTTGTGACGATCATGTTAAAAGTCAGGACCTGGGTTTCAAACCTCATTAAAAACATCTCTGTCTTGCCGAAACCGGTTTGGCTCAGTGGATAGAGCGTCAGCCTGCGGACTGAAAGGTCCCAGGTTCGATTCCGGTCAAGGGCATGTACCTGGGTTGCGGGCACATCCCCAGTAGGAGATGTGCAGGAGGCAGCTGATCGATGTTTCTCTCTCATCGATGTTTCTAACTCTCTATCTCTCTCCCTTCCTCTCTGTAAAAAATCAATAAAACATATTTAAAAAAACAAAAAACAAAACAACAAAAAAAACATCTCTGTCTTAACAGAAAACACTGAGCTGAGGAACTGGCAGTGTGGGAACTGAGACTCAGAGTTTTAAGAGAACATTACTGGCCAGGCACAAAACACAGGAAAGTCTTAATGGTAGAAGTTATTCTGAGAATTTTCCCACCCAGTCACACTGTGGCTGTTAATCTTTGACCACAGTCCCAAACCTTACCATGCCTGTGGTCTTAGGGAAATGCATTTGTGATAATCTTGATATGTTTAGACTAATATATATACACATACATATCTATCTATATAAAAGCCCAAGCGACTGTCGCAACCGAAACAACTGAATGGACAACTGAACAGGCTGCGTGGGGCTACCAGGCCACCAGGGAGGTTAGTGAGGGATGACGAAACGACTGAGCAGTGGGCTGCGTGGGGCAACCAGGCTGGCGGGGGGGCGGGGCAGTGAGGGGTGACCAAATGACTGAAAAGCAGGCTGTGTGGGATGACCAGGCCGGCAGGGGGGACAGTTGGAGGTGACCAGGCTGGCTTGGGGGGTGCAGTTAGGGGCAATCAGGCAGGTGAGCATTTAGGAGCCAGTGGTCCTGGATTGTGAGAGGGATGTCTGACTGCCAGTTTAGGCCTGATCCTAAGGGGTCCTGATTGGAGAGGGTGCAGGCTGGGCTGAGGGGACCCCCTGTGCACGAATTTCGTGCACTGGGCCTCTAGTATATATATATATATATATTTGACTACAGGTGAAGTGTAATGTTTCTAAAGCAAAGTGTGATCATTTAAAAGAACTGCAAAATTAAACACACAACTAAAAGCAACATGGCTATTGGTTTCTAATGCCCACTGTGCTGGAATTCTTTTGTGTCCTAGTTTGCCCACTTGTAGAACAAAGGAGTGGTATAGCATTTGTGTGTGCATCTTTAAAGTAAAGGCACAGTATCCAGGAAGATGATGGAAGATTTTTAAATACATGCTACAGAAATTTTTAGAAATCATTAATTTTAATACCATTACTTCCTTCTTAATACTCTATTTTATGTTTGCAAAGATAATTTCTAAAATTAATACTGATGATAGTTAATTACATATTACCACAACAAAAAATACTTTATAAGTAGTACATATATATCGGCCTGACTAAACTATAAATATTTTCTTATTCTAAGGCAGTAATTCTTAACTGGATTTTATGTATCTTTGAGAATCATATGAAATTTATGAACCCCATCAGGAGAAAAATAATATACACACAGGAAACTCATGTATGTAAGTATACACATAAACACACACATATGCACACAGAATTTAACATTAAGAAACACCTAGACCAGTGGTTCTCAACCTTCCTAATGCCGCAACCCTTTAATACAGTTCCTCATGTTGTGGTGATCCCCAATTTCATTATTACAAATTGAACATAATTAAAGCATACTGATTAATCACAAAAATAATATGTAATTATATATGTGTTTTCCAATGGTCTTAGGCGACCCCTGTGAAAGGGTCGTTCGACCCCCAAAGGGGTCGCGACCCACAGGTTGAGAACCGCTGATCTAGATGGTATAAATTTGAATCCTGGCTTGACAATTTGCTAACTATATGACTTCAGGCAATTTCCATACTCCTCTATGCCTTAGTTGTCTCATCTATAAGACAGAAAGGAATGGTCCTTACTCATCGGGTTTTGTGATAATTAGCTGAGTTAATGTGAGCCAAGGGTTCAGACCATTATCTGGTCCATAGCAATACGTACATCAGTCTTCATTATGATGAAGACGATGAGCGTCAGGAGACATTCACAGACCCTCTGAGGCTCACCCCTGTACCTGCAAATCCCCAAGTAACCCCAGGTATAGAAACACTGCCTACTCATGTGAAGACAGGCATTAAAGGTAACCAAAACCACGCAAAATTATTCTGAAATAAAACTGAGCTGAAAGTTTAAAAAGGCAGGCATTTTTGTCAATCCATTTACTTGGAATTTTTATATACAACTTCTTTGCTCCAGTTAAAATTTGGTGATCTGGCCTGTATTTTCTTTATTTATAAATAGTTATCCACAGACCCATGAGAGGCCTGGCATTTTATTTTCTGTGACAGTATTTTTTTCAAATATAATTTTAATATATTCAATTTTAATTTAATGTTTATCAAAGATTTCTAATATTTACTATTACCACATCTGATCCTTAAACACTACTCTGGGTAAAAGACATAATGAATATTATTCGCCTCTTTTTATAAGAAAAATAAGCTCAGAGAGCAGGTAATTTGTCCCAAATTATACAACAAACAAGTGACATAATTATGGTTGGTTCCCAGATCATCTGAACCCCATTATTTTTTACTTCTGTTTCTTCAATCAGGATGACAGATAAGCTCCACGTGCAAACTATGAGCAATACTCATGAAGACTAAGTTTTGGGCATTATAATGACTTACAAAGCTAGAGAATCTACTTCCCTAAAATAAACGAATTTGTTTTGAATGTAATTTTATATATAAAGAAGAAAACTTAAAAAAATGCCAGAATTTGTAGTATTCAGCTTTACTTACCTCATTATTACAAGAATAGATGAAATTCTGCTTTTTTGGAGTATCTGGATGATCCTCTCTTACAAAAACTTCTTTCTGTTCATTCTGTACCCAGAGTTCCAAGCCTCTTGCAGGTGGTTTAATGAAAGGAAGCAAGGAGTTAGTGTCAGGGAAGGACACTTCAGCACTATGACCTCTGGGAGCTTCCTCTGTCTCTAACAAAGGGCCTACAGAACACCTTTCCACACTGGGGGACTCCTCAATTTCACTGAATTGAAAAGATTCTATTGTGGTATTGATAGACACATATTTGGCAGGGTTGCTGTGTTCTACTACTTTTCGGGATGATCGTATGACTCTGTTTTGATTGCTGTAAAACAAAGCCACCCACATATGAAGTAAAAGCTTCACTTCTTCCACGTTATCAGGTAAATCAGTGTTCCAGGGCCTGAGATTTTAAAGAAAGAACATACAAAAATCATTGAAAATGGTTACTTTATTATTAACATAAGCAAGTGGCCTTCATTATTAACCTTAATTTTTGAGTTTATTTTTATTTTAAAAATTACACAGACATGCAACAAATAAGTTAAAAAAAGAAGTTCATTTAACAAATACTTGCAATGAACCTAATCTACTCGTTTTACTGAGACAGAGAAGAAAACTGAAAATCAAAGCTTTAAGTGACTTCTTTCAAATCACAAAACCCCTAAGTGTTAAAAACATGATAAAAACAGATCTCCCAACAGATTTTTCTTTGATAACATGCAAACTCTCGTGGACACAGTATACCTATTATCTAGATAATGGTTTTAGCAACTGACTTTGCTAAGTCTGGCTTACTCATTTCTACTTTTGTATCTCTCTTCTAATAGTTGGGAAAATCTAAAAATTAAAATGTATCCGTGGGCAATTCAGTGGAACTATACTATTTTCAGATTATAGTTCTGGAAAACCTCCTGAAACCAAAAGGGGTGACACAAAACAGTTCTGGCCACTGCTAGGCAAAACGATAGCGGAGAGCTGGATTGGGATGAGTCAGAGGGTCTACCAAGCTAGGCTTCAGTTAAATAGGATGAAGGCTCAGAAAACGACCTCATAAATACATGGGAACATACCAGTAAATGTATACTCTTATGAGTGTGAGCTCATAACTTCAGTCAAGGAAACAAATTTGACACAATTTAGTCACTCACATATGAAATATTCCACTAATAGGTAGTTCAATATCATTTCATACAGCTAATGCTTTCTGCTCTTAGTCTATTCATTAGCATGTGCCAGTCACCATGCAAAACCCGAATGCATGTAACAACTGTTGGCATCGCCTGGAAATTTGTTAGGCCTGTAGATTCTCAGGTCCCATCCCAAATAGACTGAGTTAAAATCTGTAGTTCAGTGAGATCCCTATATGAGTTGTGTACACAATAAAGATTGAGAAGCACTGTCCTGAAGCACAGGAACTTCTGGGTCACAGAAGCTAGTAAGTGGGAGAGCCCAAATGAAACACCGCATTAGTCCACACTCCAAAGCCCACACTTTCTGCCACTCTATTACTGCCTTGACCACTTTTTGAGGAAAATTACAGAACCCCCCCCCCCGCCCCCCCGATGAAAAATTGCTTACTCATAGCAATCTGATCAGCTTTACAAGCTAGAAGTAATTCTTTGAATGTTTCTTCTGGAATTCAGTCTGTAAAGCATTACTTCTATATCTCACTATTTTACATTATGACCTCATTTAAATATTATAATTCAAAGACTGCAAAGGCTTATGAAGGAGCACCTCAAAATGGCAAGCTATTCATGAGGCTAAAGTTACCTTGCAAAAGTTCTCCATGTGATCACGGATGGTGGCAGAACCAGCCTCATATTCTTTGGTGTCAGTAAACACAACTGCTTGATATTATTGAATCACTGGATTTACGTAAAATACTGCTTTCTCGTTCTTTGGTGTCAGTAAACACAACTGCTTGATATTGAATCACTGGATTTACGTAAAATACTGCTTTCTCCTTTCCCACAGTTTGGCACAAGTATCTCTACTCATTATACTTATTTCAATAGGAAATTTACCTCCATTTCATAAAGTGTTACTCCTACTTACCCATGTAATGCTCTTAGTACAGTTTTCTCGAGTGGGTTGTTGGTATATTTGCTGTCTAAGCTGAATACATAGTTTGTTTCACATTTGAAAGTGACCTTGAAGGAGCCGTCACAGCTGAACACAGTACGAGAGCAGTAAAAGTCTCTCAGGCTGGAAGACAGCAATCTGCTCCTGCGCTTGAGTACTGGGTCCTCAGGAAGCTTTTGAATAGGGGAGGTGCTCAGCTGATGCCGAAATGGCATTACTTTTCCCACTGGGGTTCCTGCTTCAGGGCCCTTTGTGCCATTCTTGGTGAAGGCAGGGCCTGGTAACCCTCTCTGCTGTAGCACCTTCTTTGAATGTTCTGCAAGGAGCAGAGCATAGGAATGTTCCACAGCAACAGAACTTTGGCTTGCATCTGAAGTTTCCATTGTTTCCTCAGGAAGTGCCGACTGGGCTTCAATAGGGGTCTGACTGTCAGGAACCAAGCTCTCTTCCTCTTGGCTGACAGTGGAGTCTGATGTCAGATTACTCTTCTTATCAGAGGAGGGCTTAGGTAACACTCCCCTTTTTTTACTTTTAACTCCTCTATGATATTCATGGTCAGATGTATTGCTCAGAGAATGTTCTTTAGAAAGCAAAACATTGCTTTGTGGCAATTCAGAAGAGCAAGGAAGGTTTCTGGGCTCAGATGGTGGTGTGGTAGAGGTAGCAGCGCTTAATGCGAGATCAGCTAACAGGTTTAGGGCCTGGGAGTCACAGTTGACAATGGAATTCTCAGCTGGAGCTTTCTGAGCCACTGTGATGTTTTCTGGTTGAGCTGTATTTATGCCAATAACATCTTCTTGCCCACATAATGAAATTTTTGATTGAAGCTGAGAAGCAGTTTCTCCTTTGGCTTCAATATAAAAGAAGAAAAAAACCATAGCATTTGATTTCATAAAATTAATTCCTTGCCATATTATTGGTTAAGTCAATATATTTAAGAAAAACATTGATATGCTGCATAAACTTTATATTAAAATTTTACCATCAGACTGAGGTCTCTTTCTAGTCTCATATCTATTATAGTGTAATTACCGGAGGAAGAAGGAAGTCCTAAGGAATGTGCATATTAACAAGAAATCACCCTTCAAAAATGCATGTACTGAACCACACACACGGCACCCTGCTCAGCTAAAGGAATATACGAACAGCAGAAAATAAGAGTCTTGCCCTTAGAGAGCTTACAATCTAGTGCAAACATAAGAACTTCAAAGTTTGAATTGTATATTATAGTATGATAACATACTTCCTTAAATTATTTCCTTTAATAAGTGATTAAAGAAACCACCTAAGTTCAAAATAGAGATGATTTTAACCATGTTGATATTTAATTATAATATGCAATGATATGAATAAAAAAGTTTAAAGTCATGAGTATTCAGAATAGCTAATTGATTTCATTACCTTTTAAAACTTTAATTTCTACACAAACATTTCCTCTCTACTCTATCTGCAAAGTAGCAAATCTCCTTATCTATTGATAATTCTTCTCTCTGCAGATAATCAAATCTACCTACTCACTTGTCTTTAATCAGAAAACTGACATTCTTAAGTGGTTTACTTGTATTGTCAGGACATAAATTCAGCTTTCTTAAATGCAGTTATCATGAAGGACAAAGTTCATAACAGGTGTTTTGGAAACATGAAATTCACTTTATGATCTAATGTGTTTATTGATACTAATTTCACTTTATCTTTGTTAACAGTATGGCTCTTATCACCTATGAATAAGGTGAACACAAAGTATATTGTGTTGAGTTCAAAAGGGTTTGTGTTAATAAATAAGCATAAGCATTTAATTACTGAGTTGCTAGAGGTTCTCAATCATTGGAAATATGATCTAATAATCTATCTTAAGAAATACAAGTAAGAGAATGCCAAAGGAATTACATAAAAAATATAGAGTTCCGTTACCAAAGACTATATTGAAAACTTTAGAAAGAACAGAAAACCATTAGTTTCAGTAACAAAAAGATTGAGCCTTCTTAAACTCATATTTCAAGTATAAAAAATGAAACAGATTAGTATAGACAATTAAGAAATAAAAGAAAATTAAGAGATTATTTAAGAGGTGGTAATCTTAAAATTTTAACTTGGAATGTGGCTGCACAATATATACAGACATTTGCAATACAAATCAGCCTATTTTTGAATACACATTTTCAAAACTTTTCATTTTCTGGACTCACTTTTCTGTCAATACTCAATTGCATACCTTCTTCCCATTAATCAATTAGTCTATAACTACCTGAGAGCCAAAATTCAAATGTCATGGCTAAGAACATAGGTATTACATAGGTATCTATACTCATTTATAAACTAATTGTAAAGACAGGATCAAACCACATCAAATGATTGAAAAGCAGGATAAATTTAATTCCATAATGTTCTCAAAAACCCAAAAGGAAATGAGAGAAAAGCGAGAGATCAGAAGATCAGAGCAGGAGGAAACCGGGACTGGTGGAGGGGAAGGGCACAGGAGTGAAAAGAGAAGAGGTATGGTGTCTGTGAGGAGGCACTGGCAGGAAAGGGACAAGTTAGGAAAGAGCAGGAGATAAATATGGACCCGAGGAGTAAGTAGGAACACATTAACTGTCTTGAGAGACAAGCAGAGTTTTTTGTATGGATGCCAAAATTACAAATACTGCAGGGCCCGAGCCAGTTTGGCTCAGTGGACAGAGAGTTGGCTTGTGGACTGAAGGGTCCTGGGTTCCATTCCAATCAAGGGCACATGCCCTGGTTGTGGGCTTGATCCCTAGTAGGAGGGCATGCAGGAGGCAGCCGATCAATGATTCTCATTATTGATGTTCTATCTCTCTCTCCTTCTCCTGCTCTGAAATTCAAAAAGAAGAAGAAAAAGTGGGGTTTGCAATATGGTGAGCGTTAAAAAAATATTTAGTCATCAAACAGTATTTTAAAAAAATTTAGAAAAGAAAAAACAAAGTCAACCCATAATACCATTACCCCAACAAAACCGTAGTTTCTTTCTTTAAAATCTCACCAAATAAGATTTTTTTAAAAGCTAAAAAAACATTAAGAGAGAAAGGAGATCAGGGAAATTAGACAGAAAATTGAAAGAAATATAAAGGTATGAGAAAATAAAGTCTTTGTTAAAACAAATTTAAAAAGAAACAATAGGACTCAATACTGGAGATAAAGTAAAATTTATAGATTTTGCAGATTGGAAGAACTGCACTATACACAGAAAGGAAAAGTTAAGAAGGGACGTGGACCTGGGAGAAGAGCTGGTGTGTGTTCAGTTTCAGAGATAAAGTCTGTAGAGAAAATGGAACTTTCAAGTAAAGAGGGTACGCCTAGCATTCAAATCACAGAACTAAAGCAGTCAGCTGAGTGTACATATAACTAAGCTTCAGTATCCACTTAGCAAAATTAGGAAAGTAAAACTTCCTTTAAAATAAATTTAATGCCTTTTAAAACCAAACATAGGATTCTGGATTACTATTTTGAACACTCTCTTTAAAACTCCCCTGGGACAAATAAAGTTGCAATTTACTTTTTATAACCAATTATAGTCCAGAAAAATAGTGCTAGATACTACTTGCTTGTGCATTTAGTCATAAAAAAGGGCAAGTTATAACTTTTGTAGACAGTTTATGTTTAGGATTTATGCAAACTAGTAAGTAGGTTTATTTTGTGATACTTGAATCTTTTGTAATTTCCTAATTTACAATGGGAAATCAAGTTACTTGGTCCTGTTAATGTTTGAATTAAAGAATATAGGAAGAATTATTGATAGGTTTTTTAACTGTTCTTATATTATTTCCACACACTATAATGCAACCTTGATTATTCAGCATGTGGTGTTAAATTTACAGGAAGTGTATTTCTTACCAGGTTGTGGCTGCTTTCTGATTCTGGGATTCTGATTGCCTTTTACTATATTTACCCTCTGTTTTTGTGGTGATTTCTTCACAGGTGGTTTAGCCCTCGGAACAGTTTTGACTGGAGATTTCTCTTGTTTCCTTGCCCTTTTAGGAGTCGTTGCAACTGGAACATCTTTAGAAATAAGAGCTTCTTGGTTTTTCGTATCCAATTTGGTTGTCTGTACAAACTGTGCAGTCAGCACCTCAGCACCTTATATAAAAAAGACACCATTTTTTTAAGGGTAAGGGGGCTCAAATATTTATCAGCGTAGCTTTTCCTTTTATTTGTGTTTTTATTTTAGGACATAACTATAGTGATGGGAAATAAAATTTTGGGTATTTCATTAAAACATACATATTTTAATAAAGCAAGAGTTAAAAGTTCTCATATACATATGAAAATATGAACTTGCTAATGTTGGTCTATATCCTTACTAGGTGGGGAAGAAAAATATTAGGGTAATAACTTTATAAAAACAAGGTATGACTTAAATTTTTCTAAAAATCTCCATGATCTTTCGTAAAGTAAGCCTGGATATACTAGTTCATAGCACTGGGAGATAGATAATTCATTGTACACAAAAGCAACACAGCCCCTAAGAGGTGATATGGTTAAAACTATAACCACACCACATAAAAGAGATTGTACATTCATAAAGTGCCATCTTACATATTTTACTTTACTACTCATAAATATCTAAGTCTTAATACTACCTCAAAAAATCATTTTTTAAAGACAAGACAGAAAAAAATCACACTGGACAAAGTGTTCACCTGATTTAATTTCCTACAAATCTATTTTAACTGCTCATCTCTTTTATAAAATGCTCAGCTTTGCTTCTCACATGGAAGGAAGGAAATAGCTAAAGATAGAGGCACAAGAGGAAAACAAAACTAGCGACTATCTGCTTATATAACACAAAAGAAAGTGTTTCAATTTTTTAAGTTAAAAAAATATAAGTGCTCCCTTTGAGCACTTATTAGTATGTTTTACCCATTTGCTTTGTATAATTTCAGTTGTTTCGCAGCAAAAAAAAATTTTAGCCCCAAAGGCATCATCCTATATAATAAATAGGTAATATGCAAATTGACCACCACACCCTCGCACAAATGGCCGTCCCCACGTGGCCATAAGATGGCTGCCCCCATGTGGTCACAAGATGGTCGGCAGGGGAGGGCAGTTGGTGGGGGGGGACACCAGGCCTACAGGGGAAGGCAGTTAGGAGCGACCAGGCTGGCAGGGGAGGGCAGTTAGGGGTGACCAGGCCAGCAGGGGAGGGCAGTTAGGGGCAATTGGGCTGGCAGGGGAGTGGTTAAGGGGTGATCAGACTGGCAGGCAGAAGCGGTTAGGGGTAATCAGGCAGGCAGACAGGTGAGCGGTTGGGAGCAAGCAGTCCTGGATTGTGAGAGGGATGTCCGAGGGTGCAGGCAGGGCTGAGGGACACCCTCCCTGCTTCCCCCCCCCAGTGCACGAATTTCATGCACCGGGCCTCTAGTATAAAATAATCACACATAAATATTGTCAAAATTTTAAAATTACATTATACAGAAAACAATATTTCTAATTGAGAACAGAAAACAATACTAAACAGTTTAAGAAATTGGGATGACTGCTGATGAAATGTAGAGAAGATACCAATTTATTTCTTGGGGGTTTTAGGAAAGCTTTAGAATCTCTTAATATTGTACATGTCTTTGGGTCCAATTATTTCCCTCCCTAGTAAACTATTACACATAATAAAGCAGCATATATATTTTTTTAAGGAATAAGACCTAGCATTCCGTTATACATTTTTAGTATAAAGGAATATAAATACATTAAGAATATAAATCAAGTAGGAAAACAGTTATGTCTAAATCAAGAAGAGAAAGAAAATAAGGGTAGATGACCAAGACATAGGAGAAAGTTTTAAACAATTGCACAAACAGAAAGGGAAGATCTCTCACAATCCTGAGAGGAAAAACTGAAACATGAACAAGGTGTCCTGCAGGGACTTTTCTGTTTATTAGTGTCACTCAATGCCATGTTTCTCAAATTGCATGCAATAATCCATCGATGGATTATAAAATAAAGTTAATGGGTTGCAACCAGAATTCTTTCTTAAATGAAACAAAGTGGAAGAGAAAATATCAGATTGTATTACACATAGGGTAAATGTCTTTTGAAATTTTTGTTTTAGTCATGTGTGAATTTGTGTGTACTGACTACAAAATAAAACATATTTCTTATAGTGGATGAAATTTAAAACATCTGAGAAACAGAAAACATGTATGTTGAATTACAGATAATTTATTTAATATCTTAAAGCAAACAGGTTCATACAGAGCAGAAACAATATGGTTGGCCTGGAATTTATTTGTAAGTAGTTGTTTAGTCTGATTCACTGCTTTCTATTGTCATAATTTCCAACATTCTCCTAAATACACACATATACACCATTTTCTCAAACTGTAACAGGCCAAAAATAACTATTTGTTGAACCACAGCGTAAAATCTTAATCATCTAGAATCCTGGGGCTCTGCATATCCCTGATGTTTCTTCTCTAAGCACCAAAATTTCTAGAATCGAAATACTATTGATAGGGTGGCACACCTTTTTTGTGTGAAGGGCAGACAGTATGTATTTTCAGCTTTGAAGGTCACTGTTCTTATTCACAACCACACATCTCTGCCAAAGGTATAAAGCTATGATGTATATAGCTGTGATGTAGCCAGAGACAACCGCTTGAGGAGTCCATTGATTACACTTTGCTGACTCCTTCTCTAAGGGGTCATACAGCATATAGTTCCCTACTTTTCAACAAAATACACTACCTATAATCTGAGATGGCTCTAAGGCAAAATCGTGTTGTTTGTTGTGCTATGTTCACTAAAGTGCATTTAACTAGAGACTAAATAGCTCTAGACTCTGATTATTACTCAATTTTCAGGGGGGCAACAAAGCCACTTGTGGAACTGTCTCAATACAGGCCCTTGTGGAACTGTCTCAATACAGGCCACTGGACATTCTGACTCAACAGATCTATGGCAGGATCCAGGTGACTGTTTTTAAACTCTGACACACATAAAGGATTAGAAATCCTACCCCAGACTGTTTTAGTTTTGAAGGTTCTAGGTATTTCCCCCACCTCTTTATACATGTATAAGCTACTCGTTATTACTTTTTGCTGGTTTTGGTATGCCTGATTTAAATTTTTAAAATTTATTGATGAGAGAGAGAGAGAGAGAGAGAGAGAGATGAGAGA
>NW_005361351.1:669253-673548 GCF_000412655.1 Myotis brandtii
GAGAGAGAGGAGAGAGAGAGAGAGAGAGAGAGAGAGATCGATTTATTGTTCCACTTATTGATACATTCATTGGTTGATCCTTATATGTGCCCTGACCGAGTACTGGACCCAAAATCTTGACCTATTGACGACACTCTAACAATTGAGCTACCCACAGGGTAAGGGTATGATTTTAGAAGATCCTCTTCATCTACTTTTATTTGTCTGAGGGTAGATAAGACACTGGATAACAATCTTTCTAGAATGGTACATAAATAACTGACAGCTTGAGCAGTTTTAGAGTAAAAGACAGCTTTTGGTGGGGGGGCTTTTGAGGAGATATCTTACAGTTTTTTCTATTTCTTGTTTTTAATCTCTACCTTAAACTTAAGCATGCAGACAAATCACCTGGAGAGAAATGTCATTTCTAACAAACTTCTGATACTGCACAGCTGCAGTCCAGTGATCAGACAGGAACAGTGTTAGAATACAACAGTTATTACTAACTCAATCTCCATAAATTGTGCTTACCTCTTTTTCTTTTCTGAGGAAACTGTCCTTTAACTAATTTGAGAGTTGCTGGAGGGGTTGAAGCCCTATTTGCTCTAGCAGGAGTTCTTTTGGGGAAGGGACAGCACAAGTTCACTCTTTTACTCTGCACCACAGGTGGCATGCTGGCCTTCCTCTTTGGCTGAACTCTCAGATTTGATGCTGAATTTAATGGAACTATATTTCTCTTCCTAGCTTTAAACATTTCTTCAGAATTCTTTTTTGTTTCAGTTTCTCTTCTTACTTCTGCTTCTGAGTCAAGAAATTCAGGATCTGGAGTCATAACTAAAGAAAATCCAGCATCACAAATTCCATCTGAAATACAAGGAGACTGTGAACGCTCTGCCAATAAATCTAACGCTGTAGATACTTCCAAAATGTACCCACTAGGATCTGAAAAATAAGTCTTCAACTGAGTTAAAGACTGTACAGGGCACTTTTCAGCTGGAGGAACCAAGTCAAAACCATTGGACATTTTGCCAAAGAATGCAGTCTCTTTTACTCCATCCTGAGAAGAAGTTGTCAATGGATTTCTCTCCATCTTGTACAATTCTTGGAAATTACGCTTTACTAATGTATTTAGACAGATTCCTTCTTCAGTAAATGATTTCCTTGCTTCTAGCAGTGCACAATTAAGGGCAGGTAAAATAGGTATCACCTTCAATGAGATGTCATCTTCAACTTTCAAGTCTTTCAGCCCTAAAATATATGTATATACATTAAAAACCTAAAATTATTAGTCTTTATTTTACAAAAACATGCAGAAAAAAATGCTTACAAAATTATGGGATGGTTAAATATAACACAGTGCTCTCAACAGAAATCTAAACGGAAATTAAAAGACTATGGGTACATTTAATGAATACATTTATCTCCATATATATGTAAATCACATGAGAGAGGAGAGTGGGAATAAGAACTGGAAAAGAATCACTCAAATGCAATCACCAGGTTAGAATGAGGAAGGCTGACCTGCCTCTAGCTCCATCTTATCTGATGAGGAGCTCAGCATGAGCTCAATGTATCATCAAAGCAACAGCAGTGATATTTAGAGTTGGCAGGTTTGCTTTTCTATTTTTCAATGAACATTTTCTGCTTTTAAGTGTCTTATTTTATCTCTACCTTATATAATTCACTTCAAAATTTTTTAAATGTATTGATTTTTAGAGAGAAAGAGAGAAACACTGAGTTGTTGTTTCACTTATTTATGCATTCACTGGTTAATTCTTTATGTGTCCTGAGTGGGGATCGAACTCAAAACCTTGGTATATTGGGATGACGTTCCAACCAACTGAGCTACTCAGCCCAGGCTGTTTAAATTCGTTTAAGTTACAATGCTAACCAAGTGAACTGAAAAAAGTAAAACCCTTAAGTAAACCCCAAATTCCATCACTCTATCAAGTAAAATTTTTTTAAAAATTAAGTAATTAAACCAAGTAGTCTGTGTTTCACTTTCTCTCCTTAGCTAAAGGAGATATTAGAAAAAAGAATAGAAAGATAAATAAAAATAAACAAAAAATGTGGGTAGAAATTAAAAATTTCTTTCTTTACAGCTTATTAACTAAAAAGTAACAAGTGAAGAAAAAAGGTTTTTATGTACTGCTAACAGTTCACACTAAAGTAGTATTCTTCCAGAAAATTTCATTATTTCAAGAATTTAGAAAGACAGAACCCAGAATGATCTGTAATAGACTATTATAAAATCTATGAAAAAGAACATTTTAAATCTGCTAAGCAAAGTATCTATCATTTAAAACAGATAACCATAGCTAGGACCCTGATAGAAAATGACCATTCATAGAAAATGTCTTAATGAACTAGAGGAGGAGGTGTACACTATAACACAACACTGCAAAATCTATTTAAACAAATCCTGTGCTGTTCAACACTGAATGGTACAGGCACTAATGTTTCCTATTTATTTCATAATAAAATGAAGTCAGAGCTCTGAGAGAAGGAGGCAGTATGGGATAAGAGTTGGAAGCCAGGTAGAGAGTTAGTTGTTTGACCGTGGGCAAGCTTAAGTCTCAGTTTCCTCATCTTTGAAATAATAATATCTATTTTAAGGGCTGCTAAGTTAGTAACTGTATACTTACCATAATACCTAACATAGTAGATGCTTAAAAAATGCAAACAGCATTATGTTGTTATAACAGGTAATGTTTTGCTTTAGTACAAAGAAGTGATGCCCAAGACAGTGCATTTCTCTGCTTTGGGTAACTGAATACGTAAAATGTTAAGAAATCAACTTTAGGAGAGAATCAAGATGGCGGCATAGGTAAACACCTGTACTTGCTGCCTCCCACAACCACATCAAAATTACAACTAAAATATAAAACAACTATCATCCAGAACCACAGGAAAGCTGGCTGAGTGGAAGTACTACAACTAGAGAAATAAAGAAGAAAGTGTATTGAGACTGGTAGAAGGTGAAGAGGCTGGCACCTGGGTGTGTCGCTTTTTTAATTGGGAGAGAGATACAAGCTCCCACTTGTTCTGGGGGGACCCAGACACATACGGGAGAAACTAGACTGTCTGGCATCGGGGCAGGAACTCGGGGGCGGCTTTCTTCCAGACAGAGGTGCTCGCAACGGTCATTGTTCCTGTGCTGGGACCTCCCCGGTGCAGGGCTGACTGGCAGCCACTGCTGTTTGCTCTGCCCTGGTGATTCCCTGAGACCCTGCCCCACCCAATTTACAACCTCAACCAAGCTGTGTACAGCGGCTTTTGCATATGAATGGCCTGTCCTTTCTCAGTCTAAGACCTGTCAAACAACCTACAGCTGGGTCAGGGAGCCCCAAAGCTATCAAAAAAAGGCCCAAAGCCTGCACCAGCAGCACCCTGCCTTACTTCATAGCTGGGCCTCAACTGGGCCCTCTTTGTATTGGGTTTAACAATACAAAGAGGAGGAATCTGCAGCTCTCTCTGTAGCTCCTGCTGGGTGGCCTCAGGCAGTGGCTGACTTTGCATCTCCTTGGTGATCCAAGAGTCAGTGTACCCAGGGGTCAGTGCTAGACTATACCAGATTACAACTCTTCACACCCATAAATGACACACTCAAGGGGCAGACTCAGTGAGCACTAAAGCCCCACTGAAGCAAGTCCTGCCCCTTATAAGGGTGTCTTCTGTACAGCAGCTCTTCCACTGTAGACACAGCTGGTCCTCATAGCCAATTGACGTGGAGGTCAATTCCTCCCAGTAATACCAACAGCAATCAAGGCTCAACTATAACAAGACTGTGCACACAGCCTACAAAGGGGTGCACCAAGAGTGTCCACCTCAGGTGATTGCGGAGGCTGGGCCACTGGGCCCTATAGGACACCTACTACACAAGGCCACTCTATCAACTCAAGGAGACTTAGCAGCTACCCAATACATAGAAACAAACACAGGGAAGCAGCTAAAATGCAGAGACAAAGAAACATGTCACAAATGAAAGAAATGGAAGAAAGCAAACTATTGGATATAGAGTTCAAAACCACAGTTATAAGGTTACTCAAGAATTTTCTATAAACCTCTGAGAAACTTAGTGAGACCTTCAAGGGTCTTAGTGAGAATGCCAAAAAAATGGAAAAGGACTAGTCGGAAATTAATCATACACTGACTGAAATAAAGAATAATATACAGGGGATTCAATAGTAGATTAGAGAATCCAGAGAATCAAATCAATGATTTGAAATACAAGGAAGCCAAAAACACCCATCCAGAAGAGCAAAAGAATCCAAAAATATGAAGATAGTGTAAGGAGCCTCTGGGACAACTTCAAG
>NW_005361351.1:673640-681174 GCF_000412655.1 Myotis brandtii
AAGGGAGTGGCAAGAAATATTCAAAGTGAAGAATAGCAAGAACCTACAACCAAGATTACTCTACCCAACAAAGCTATCATGTAGAATTGAAGGTCAGATAAAGAGCTTCACAGACAAGAAAAAGTTAAAGGAGTTCATCACCACCAAACTAGTATTACATGAAATGCTGAAGGGTATTCTTTAAGAAGAGGGAGAAGAAGAAAAAAGTAAAGATAAAAAATTATGAACAATGAAGTGACAATGAATACATGTCTATCAACAAGTGAATCTAAAAATCAAATGAATAAAAAATCTGATGAACAGAATAAACTGGTCAATGTAATAGAATCAGGGGCATGGAAAGAGAGCGGACTGACAATTCTCGGGGGGAAGGGGGTATGGGAAGAGATTGGACAAAGATCTTACATGCATGTATGCAGTACCTATGGATGTGGACAGTGAGGTGGAGAGGGCCTGGGGTGAGGTGGGAACCGGGTGGAGGGGAGTTATGGGGGGAAAAAGAGGAGACATCTGTAAGAATCTCAGCAATAAAGATTAAAAAAAAAAAAAAGAAATCAACTTTAAAAGCATTTTTATATTGGTTATAGCTTTATAAGTGCTATACATAATTTTATGTTTAAACACATAGAATGTGATTATAAAATAAGAAGGAAAATTTCCTCATATGACAAAAACAAATGACTCATTTACTTTATTGTTCAGCAAACATTTATTATTTTTTATGTGCCTGGCCACTGCTAGGCCACAGGCATACAGTAGAATACAGGAAAGGCAGGCATTAAGTCATATACAAACAAATATTTAAATTCAATTGATAAGCCTGGGGTTCTCACTGAGGTGAGGAATGATGATGGGAATCAACAGTGATATTTAAACTGACACCTGACAGACCTGAGTAACAGACTGGACTAGATCAGAGCTTTACCTGATTTTATTCATTATCCCCCAAATTTTAATACTACAGATAAATAATATATCTGTTTATATATTGTCTGAGTAATATCTTTTGCCCTATGGGGGTAAACACCACCCAATAAAAGGGAAGGAGAAAAGTAGTCCAGACAGAGAACTGTAACTGCAGACCTTGAGTCCTACTTAGTTGGTAGACTATTATAAAAATTATCTCCTCGCTATTGCAGTTTTTTAAAAAATATATATATTTTTATTGATTTCAGAGAGAAAGGGAGAGGGAGAGAGAGAGATATAGAAACATCAATGATGAGAATCACTGATTGGCTGCCTCCTGCACGCCCCACACTGGGATCGAGTGCAACCCTGGCATGTGCCCTGGACTGGAATCGAACTGTGACCTGGTTCACAGGCCAATGCTCAACCACTGAGCCATATAGGCCAAGTTGTAGGTTTTTATTAAGATGATTTTTAAATTAAATTTTAATTATAGTTGACATGTGATTATTATATTAGTTTCAAGTACACAACATAGTGATTCAACATTTATATACCTTGCAAAGCAATCACCATTAAGTTTACTACCTTTCACCATATAGTTATTACAGTATTACTCTCCTATTATTGTTCAATACCAAATATTCAGTTTTGAATAATGCTGAATTTGAGGAACATGTGAGACATCTTAAGTGAAAAAGTCAATAAACAGGTGGATATCTGGGTGTGAAGCTTAGAGGGAAGGCTAAACCTGAAAAGGGGATAAAGAAGAACCAACCAGGGAGATTAAAGAAAGAGTTATTTAAAGAAATAAACTACATTAGTTACCAGGGTTGAGAGGTTAAGCATGATGAGGATGGAAAAATATGTGACAGATTTAGTAAACTAGAAGTCACTGCGCCCTTACCTGCTGACAGGGATGAATGGAATAAATGTAATGCATGTAGAACCATCTGCTCATCTCCAAAATCTATATAGGATGAAAATCAGAAGGAAAGTTAGGTTGCTGACCTTATAAAATAAAAGTAAACATTCAAAAAAACTGTATTTTAAAAAAGTTGTCCTTACTTGTTTCTGAAATTAAGGCTGATGATGTAAGTAAAATGAAAACCTCCCGATTTTCTAAGCATTTGATGAGTGCCTTAAACATTAAAAAAAAAAAAGATTAAATTCCTCCCCTCACTCTATCACACCGTTAATTCAGTAAATTTTGAGCTCATGAAAAATAAACAAATATGCAAAAAATTTGAAATGTTAGTGTTTATGACAGTGGTTCTCAACCTTCCTAATGCCATGACCCTTTAATACAGTTCCTCATGTTGTGGTCACCCCCAATTTCATTGTTACAAATTGAACATAATTAAAGCATAGTGATTAATCACAAAAACAATATGTAATTATATATGTGTTTTCCGATGGTCTTAGGCGACCCCTGTGAAAGGGTCATTCAACCCCCAAAGGGGTCGCGACCCACAGGTTGAGAACTGCTGGTTTATGAGAATCAGGACAATTTTGCCTTTAGTATCAGAAACTGCAAGTTCCTTAACACTCAATTAATCTTGGCCCTGTTAGGACTACATATAGTAACTAGAACATTAAGGGTTAATTTTAGGATAGTTTTTAACTACATAATAAACCTATCAAAAAAGAGTAATTTCATTTTTTTATTGAGTTGCTTGATATTTCATACTGCTGCCTAAATAATCAATCTGTTACCATTTAGCTACTACAAATGTAAGGTAAATCAGGCCTATGATTAGCATCTTAAGCTCATGTTTATATACAACATGTCATACAACTCCAGAACTAGGAAGACTGGAAGATTCTATGTAATAAAAGAATCCTTTCTACAGCATCTGAGAGATAAAAAATAATAGAAAATAACATAATTAGCTTATGCGGCAATGAAAACATGCAGATGAAAATAATTTTTTCTCTTTTTTTTTTCCCCTCCACCACAGTCTTCAGTGGAATCTTGATCTAAAACAAAACAAAAAAACAACTCCCAAACAAACAACCTTTAAAATTTTAATGTTTACAGTAAATTGGGGAAATTTTGTCCCCAGGTCAGGGCAAGTTATCTAAAAGCTATCATTCTAAATTATAAAAATAACAGTTTCTCTTTTTCATTATGCATCATTTTTAAAGCCAATGCTCATGCAATTTTTTAAGTTAAAAAAAACACCAACACACCAAACTAAAAATAATTGTTTTATAAAATGATAAAACATTCTATTGAAAAAACTGATAGGTTAGAAGCCTAAAAATATGGCAAATTGATAAATTAATCAATAAACACTTCAAGTATGAAAAAAGACTTATTTTCTAATTATATTAGAACTAAGTTATGACATTGACAATTCACTATTGCAAGTTTCTATAATCTTCTATTACTGCCCTTATGCATTTGATAGTTGATATTTCTGGCTTTCCACAGTCTTTTTAAGTTCCTTGATGGTAGGGACTATTTTCTCTTTTTGCTTCTGGCACCTAGTAAGCACTCAAGAATTACTGAATACATATACCAATAACTACATATACCCATAGCTTTGATATCTATTAAGTTGCAAAGAGGTAGAACTCTTGTTTCATTTTCGATTGATGTAGCAAGTGAAAGTGACAAATTAGCCTCTACATTGTTCTGCATTTTAGTTTTGTAAAATAGATGAAAAATAAAATCCCTATTTACTTAAAACCATACATTTCTATCTTCCAAAAATATGTGCAAATAGAATAAAAATATGCAGTATATGAAGCAAGAAAAGCATGGAGTACTAAGGAGAAAGAACTTAAAGTGATATGTAATTCCTATAACTAATTATTACTACTAAACGGGTTTCAATGAAAGCCAAGTTCTGCACCAATACGGGTTTCAATACTACATCAGTTAAAAACCCATGAAAATACCTCGGGTTACGTTGGAGATCCGGTCCTACAGTGTGACATAAAGCGATTTTCGCCGTAAGTCAGAACCCACCTACATAAGCACCTACGTCACTCACATGGAGCACATACACAGCAGTAATGAAGTGATACAGTAAAAATATTTAAAAGAAAGATAACAATTCCTGACCTTTACTTGTGGTAAGTAAATAATAAAAAACATAGAGCACATATGTACATACATAGAAATGACAGACCTTTTTTTTTTTTTTTTTTAAATAAATGGGAGATGGCGAAATAACCACGAAATGACGTACGTTGAGTCCAACGTAACCCGTAACCCAAGGACTGTCTAAGTTAAGGGCGGGGAACATCTGGCCCGAGGGCCATATAAGGTCCAAGAAATCATTTGGGCTGGCCCTCCCAAGGCATTAGGGGTGAGTTAATTAAATGTTTGACCAAATATAGCAAGCTAATTTTTAAGTTGATAAATTTTGTATGGCCCTCGAATGATGTTATATCCAAATGGCCCTTGGCAGAAAAAAGGTTCCCCACCCCTGCTATAAGCACTCACAAGTAGTCCCTTCATGAATGCATTTTTTGAAAGTACCTTTGGACTTTATTCCTTTTAATTTCCAAATATAAAATGGACTATGGTACTTTAAAAACCATAGCCTACAATCCTATAGTAGTTAGTTATCCATTCAGCATCCAATGTCGCCGATTCTAACATTTTGCTGTGGAGCACTACTCCCTGTAGATTGAGTGGAACTAACCTCATACCCAGTTCTGGTAAATGGGTTCTGAATGGTCTGAGCTAATTAGTGTAGTCCATTCCCTTTGCAGTTACTGATTGAGAGATGTGCAGAGATCTCTCTCCCCCTTCCTCTCCTTCCCGTTCTATCTTCCTCCTCCCCCCTCCTTCTCTCTCTCTCCCTCTCCATTCCCCACTTCCTCCTCTCCTCTCACTCCCCTCCCTCTTAACACCTAGAACAGAAAAGTTAAGCCTATTAAATCCCTTTATTGTTTAATCCAGCTTAGGTTTCTGTTACATGCAACTTCAAGTATGTGAACTGACGCTATCCCTAAGACTTGAGCTTACGTTCAAAGCTGCTATACATGTTTGATTTTAATTTATTAATTTTTTTGCTACCTACTATAGGGTCCAGTCCATCATGTCACTAAAGGGCTCAGAATTTGTTTGGTCACTGTCTTACACCTACACCATCTCTTCTGGGATGTTTAGAAATCACTCAATATAGAATCAGCATTTATGCCTACCCTGACACTGAGGAACCCTGATTAACATAACAGAGAGGTCTTTGGATGTTATTTATTTCTCAGTAGTCTTACTTTCTATACTATAAAAACAGTAAAAACAGCAACTTTTCCCCCCTTTTTTAAACCTATGGATTGACACAGGTCACTTTTAAAGAGCTATTTCACAAGTGGTCCTTTGATTAATTCAAAAACACTGGGATCTACTCAATTCTGTCATAAAACAAAAATAACAAAAGAATGAGAAAAATTGTCCTCTTATTCTTAAAATCAGGAGTATAAACTGACTAGTGAAACACAAACTAAGATAACAAAGAAGATGAAAAGATCAGTCAATAAATATTATATATATATCAATAAAAATTAAAGGATAAAAATCCTTTCAGTAAACTAGAATAATTTCATCTAGATGCAGCAACTAATAATTAGATATCAAAATCTCAATTTAAGGAAAAAATAATTATTTTAAATTGATTCTTACCAATTGCTTATTTTTAATGACTTCGGTTAGTTTATCTATTTTGTCTCCTTGTTTGTTTGACAATTCCACTTCATACATATTGAAGTACATATCTTGGCAACAGACTAGACAAAATCAGAAAAACAGAACACTTCTTATTTTAAATGCTATTTTATTTTTTAAAATAACCAATTTATTCATTTTACATAATAAAAAGTCAGAAAACTAAGAATACAATTAAAAAATTATCATTCAATGTCCTTGGTTATAAAACACCTTAAAAAAAGTTATATTGTATAGCCTGGCTGGTGTGGCTCAGTGACGAGCATTGACCTATAAATCAGGAGGTCACAGTTCAATTCCTGGTCAGGGCACATGCCAGGATTGCAGGCTCGATCCCCAAAAGGGGGCGTGCAGAAGGCAGCTGATAGATGATTCTCTCTCATCACTGATGTTTTTATCTTTCCCTCTCCCTTCCTCTCTGAAATCAATAAAAAATTGAAAACAATGCTTTCATTTATACTGACACGACTATAACGAGGTAAATAAATACTATATAAATAATATAAACATCAATGTTCCATGAATCAATCTAAATGATAGAGAAATTTCCTTCTCGGGTTTTCTGCTTTTCTCCCTTCACTTCGAAGTACATAACTAAACTCTGGGTGATGAGCTAACAATGCAATATACAGATGATGCATTATAGTACAGCACACTTGAAACTTATATAATCTTATTAATCAACTAGAGGCCTGGTGCATGAAATTTGTGCACTGAAGAGGGGTGGGAGGAGGTGGTCCCTCAGCCTGGTCTGCACCCTCTCGCAGTCCGGGAACCCTTGGGGGATGTCTGACTGATGGTTTAGGGGGAGTGGGCCTAAGGGGTCAGTTGGACATCCTTAGCACTGCCATGGAGGCAGGAGAGGCTCCCACCACCACCGCTGCGCTTGCCAGCTGTGAGCCCGGCTTCTGGCTGAGCACTATTCCTCCTGTGGGAGCGCACTGACCATTAGAGAGCAGCTCCTGAGTTGAGTGGGATCGTGCTGAAACCGGCTCTCCAACATCTCCAGAGGGGTCCTGGATCGCAAGAGGGCACAGGCCAGGCCGAAGAACCCCACTGGTGCACAATTGGGGCTGGGAAGAGACGCAGGAGGTTGGCCAGCTGGGGAGGGACCGTGGGAGGGCTCTAGGGTGTGTCCAGCCCATCTTGCTCAGTCCCGATTGGCCAGACCCCAGCAGCAAGCTCACCTACCGGTTGGAGTGTCTGCCCCCTGGTGGTCAGTGCACGTCATAGCGACTGGTCGACCGGTCATTCTGCCATTCTGTCGCTGGGCTTTTATTATATAGGAAGGATTAAAGCTAGACTTTGCAATCTTACATGAAACTATTTTTCACAGTTTCTAGTTGGCCTCCAAGGAACCAAATCACATAGCAACTCTGCATCTTTTACAAATGGCCTTTTTAAGAATCACTTAAGGCAAAACAAAAATGTGTGTATAAGAGGGGGAAATAAATGGAACAAAGCCCAGCACATAGACAGTGTATCATTACATTTGAACAAACCTTTTTGCTCCAAGTAATTCTGTTTTCTAAAGATAGCTTCTGGTAGTCTTTTTTTCAGAGACGACACTTTCATTACATACTTAAAATCTAGTTCATGTGGTCTGGAAAACAAAACAATATCATATGATGTAATAATCATTGAAATTATCTACAGCTTCATATGCAGTATTTGGTATTCTAATATAAATGCTAATAAAAATATTGTTAACCACAAAAAAAATTCTTAAATTGGCGAAATCCAGGTCAAATAATACACACACACGTGCACACACACACACACACACACACACACACACTCTAGAGGTCGGGTACACGAATTCGTGCACAGGTGGGGTCTGGCTGGCCTGCCAAGATGGGGCCTGATCAGGCAGGGCTGGTGAGTGGAAGGGGCCACAGGAGGTTGGATGGCCCTGCCCCCGATTGGGGGGAGGGGGCTGTTGGG
>NW_005361351.1:681193-708713 GCF_000412655.1 Myotis brandtii
GGACCAAGAGAGGTTGGCCAGCCAGCCCTGTCCCCGATCAGGGTGAGGGGGCCTATTGGGGGTGGGTCCGGCCCGGGGGGAGGGGCCACGGGTGGTTGGAGGGGGCCAATCGGGACCCCAATCAGGCCAGTTGGCCGCTGCAGTGTGCATCATAGTGACTAGTCATTCCGGTTGCTGGGCTTTTATATATATAGATATTTATAAATATACATTTTCAAATATATGACCCCATAAACTGTGGTCTGCAAATATGTTCACATTTTCTGAATACATGTATTTTTGGTATAACCAAAATATCCAGATGTATGGAATTATGCATACTGTAATGAGAATTTGCTATGCAAGGGTTGAAAACTTTTGACAATATTGCATTGCCTACCATGCAATGTCACATCCAAACTTTTGTATCATTTCACCTAAATTCTTTTTTCTTCTTTAAAACTAATTTTGAAATATTTATACACTTATAGATGCCTTCTTTTCTCTTAAATATTTCTGTGTCCTTAAAAAAGGACATTTCCTTATAAAACCACAAAACAATGACCAAAATCAAGAAATTAACAATGATATAACACAATTAATTTACCTACAGACCTTATTCTGCCAAATGTCTCACTAAGGTCCTTTATAACGAAAGAAAAACATTTTGTAGTCCAGGGTCCTATCCAGGATGAAACACTATATTTAGGTATGTCTGTTTAGTCTCCTTCAAGCAGGAACAGTCTTTGTCCTTCTTTAAAGACCTTGATATTTTTTTAATACAAATCATTTATTTTGCAGAATGTCTCAATCCTGGTATATCTGTTTCCTCCTGATTAGAGTGGCAGGAATACCACAAAAATGATATGCGTTATTCATGTGTTTCCTGATGTGATGTACTGAACTGTTAATTCCATTCCTGATGACGATAACTTAACCACTTAGTTAAGATGGTATCTGCAGTTTTTTCTTTCCATTGTAAAACCTCTATTTTCCCCTTTGTAATTATTTAGTAAGTTGTGGGGAAATACTGTGAGGTAAGTAAATACCATCAAACTTTCACCTACTATTTTAAGCATCCACTGATTGTGATGTTGCCAATGATGATTTTCTAATTCCATCATTCTGTCTATACTTATTAGTTGTACTCTATAGTGAGGAAGAACTTTCTCATTTATTTATTTACAGAATACTTACTTTATTCTATGGGTTATAATCTCTCTCTCCTTAAAAAAGGCCAATAGAAAAAAAAAAGAATTTTGATAGCACACTAGTTTTCCTCTTATATTTCAATTAAACTATATACACCTATCAATCGTTTTCAGTACAAATTAAGACCAAATTAAAAAAGATTTCATAAAAAATTTCAGAAATGCTCTTCATTATTCTCCAGAAGAAAATACTATAATGTAAATACATAGAAGCTACTCTATTTAATACTACAGTAGTCTAGAAAACTCAACGTGAATATTAGAAAATCAGATACTGCAAATCTTAATAAAGACTTGGTAATATAATTAAGTGGTTATAATTTGCTGTATCTGCTCTAGGCAAATCATTTTTGGGGGGGTGGGGGGTGGGAGTCTAACTTCTAGTACCAAATCATTCTCCTATGTATATATTAAAATACTAAAATTTAAAAACGGAGTTGTCAAAGATTATAAAACAAATTTATTTAAGGCCAAGGTTAGAATTTAGATATGAATTTAGGTCTCCTGTATCATGGTCCTAGATGCTCTATACATCTGACCAAAAGTACTGTAATCCAACACCAAGTACAATTGCTGTATTTCACACCAGTGCCAACAAGCAAGAACTCAAAATGAGAATTTAAAAAAGTATATAAGCAGTAGTAAAGAATACAAATTCAGTACTTACAGCTGGATGGGAACCACTGTACCATAAGAGGACCAAAGAGTTATGTCACACAGCAGACAGCCTTTAATAATTAATTTCCCATTCCATGGGGAGATGAGAACTTTAAGAAATGAGGGTAAGAAAAAAGCAAATTATTTTACTTATGAACAATACATTTACTTAAAAAAACCTAAAAGAACCAATTAAATAATTCCTTACCATTTTCACTGAGCTCAAGTCTAGGGGGGGGAAAAAAAAAGCAATTTTATAAGAGCCAAGAAAACAAATACAGTAAAACAAAACATGTACAGAATTACTTACAAGCTTTTATGAGCTGGTGCCGCCATCTTTTTAGGTTCCTTGTACTGAAAAGCTACAATTACGTAAGGATGAATCTGTCTAGGTCGCTCAATAACAGTGGTACCTGAAAGCTCATACAAGTAATACTAAAAGAAAAAGAATTATAATCAGGGTAACACTATAGTATTCTGTATGCACCAAGTTGATCTCAACCCACCCAGTACTGAAACTTAAGACATTAGAGGCAGAAATGTATCTTAGAAATGATTTATACCTGACTCAGTTCAAAGGCGCGAAAATGACTCGTCTTGTGAGAAACCTTGTTAGTATTTGCAGCCACATGGCAATCATAGCCAGAAGATGGGCTAATATAGTTAGTTGTATAATTCTCAGACACAAACTTGACTTTTCCCTAGAATAAAAATATTAAGACTAATCAGATGTTTTCAAATAGCAGTAATCTTATTCTAGGATTCATTTATAAGTAGCTTAATAAAGATTTCTATGTATTTCAACTGTTAACTGTGTTAAGCATTAGAAGTATGGTTCTTAGAAAATAATCTTTAAGGCCAACAATAGTTTTAATTATCCATGAACCCCTTAAAATTGCATTTAAAAATCAGGTATGTTTGGGCATCTTTCTGAGGCAGAAGTCCGTTTCTTTTATCACAATATCAAAGGAATACAAATTTAAGAGAACCACCCCCCCCCACTTTTTTGTTAATCCTCACCAAAGGATATTTTTTTTAGACAGAGTGGAAGAGAGGGAGGAAGAGAGAGAGAGAAGGGAGGAGGGAGAGAGGAAGAGAGGGAGAGAGAAAGAGCGAGAGAGTGTGAGAGAGAAACATTGATGTGAGAGGAACACATAGATCAATTAATTGGTTGACCTCCGGGCTGGGGACCAAGCCTGCAACCAAGATATGTGCCCTTGACCTGAATCAAACTCAGGACCCTTTGGTTCTTGGCTGACTCTCTACCACTGAGCCAAACTGGCTAGGGCAAGAGAACCATTTCTTTAAAATAAAAATTATATATCTTACCAAATAGATTGATTATTCAATGACTATAACATAAAAGATGACAAATGAAATCTAAAATTTCAAAAGATGAGTTTTCAAACTGAGTATTAAGTTATCAATTGTAAATTACAGACCAAGATATATCTATTACATCAGGACCCAGAAATTCACCAAGTAGCAAATATATACAAGTGCTTAGCAGACCACTGGCCCGGACTAGTCAATAGTATTTCCCATTATAGACTTGTCTTCATCAAGGTTACATGTCTTCCAGAAAAAGAAGAAAAAAAGCAGTCAAGTTTTTTTATTTCATATCATGAAATAGCATGATTTTAAAAGCTGTTTTAACAACATGATGATATAGATAGGAAAAATAAAAATATACTAAATATATACCAAAATGAGGATGAGATTACAAATTTTATTTTTATTTTTACAAGAAGAATTTAATTATTTAAAAGATGTTTTGTTTTGTTTTTGCTGTTAAGATCCTGCCTCTTTATTTATAGGACCACGAAAGGCAATTCTCTGGTCAAAGAAGCCAAAGAATGTAAACAGTAAGGAGGGCTGAGAACATGTACGCAAAAACTAAACAGCAATATCCACCAAACAGAGAGGGGATACAGGGGCATAAACCAATGGCAGGCAATCTGACATAAATAAAAAACCAAACATTTGTTATCTGAGCTGACAGGTACACTATCTACAGCAGAATTACGGTACTTATTGAGCAAGAGAGGGAAAACTAAGAAAGGAAAAGCAGTGATGTGTGCCAGTGCAACACTAATTTTCCTCTAGTTCTTGGGGACAAAATTTTGAAATACAACATATTTACACTCTTTTAAAAATAAATCAGTTGTTAGATTTATAACCAAAGAACTCAGAAAGCTAAAACAAAAGCAAAAACAAAAAGACCACAGAATATGTCTTCAAAAAATCTACCAACCTATAAAATCAGCACTTTCCTACTACTTGAATGAAAATTCTAATTGCAAGATTCATTCATATTGAACTATTAAAGGGTATTTAAGAATTTCGAGATCATCAAGTTATAGGTGCCACATAAAGATGTAAACAAGGTCTGGATGTTTTAGGGATAAAGAAAATAAAGATTTCTTATTGTGACAATTTAAATCAGACAATAAATGTTTTCTAAATTCATCTCTTTTAACTGTAAGCACACTGTTTTACAAGCAGCTACCTGTTTTCTGTTATTTAATGTCTAAAAAGTGGCATTGTGGCCAGGCTGGTGTGGCTCAGTGATTGAGCCTCGACCTATGAACCAAGAGATCACAGTTCGATTCCCAGTCACATGCCTGGGTTGCGGGCTCAATCCCTAGTGGGGTGTGCAGGAGGCAGCCAGTCAATGATTCTGTCTCATCATTGATGTTCCTCTCTCTCTCCCTCTCCCTTCCTCTTTGAAATCATTTTTTTTTATAAGTGGCATTGTGGGACAGGAGTGAGAGGAAGACTTCACTGAGTACTGTGAAGTCTTTAAAGGTTGTTTTTTTTAAAAATGTAGATCATATATTAAATAAACAAAAAATCTTTGTCTTTAAAGGAAAGCAGAAATAGCAATTTCATTTTCTGATTTAGAATAGCTGTCTTTGGTGAGGAGTATGTCTAGCAAATGATCTGCAAAGAACATTATCACAGACTGATAACCTTTACTTTTAAAAAGAAAAATTATACTGAAGTACACATAGGCCTTACCTTAATTAGATTACAAATTATAATATAACCAGACTTTCCATGATACCATGGTCTTGCATGAAGACAGTCTGAGTATTTGGAAATGTATACACCTATAAGAGCATAAAATATAGATTAATTTACACTTTTAAAATATTGTTTACACATATACAATTCCAATGTAGGTCTACCCGTAGCTGAACAAGACAAAAGATAAATAAAAGTCAACATTAAAAACTGTTTTGAAACTGCTTACTTAAAAAAAAACACACACCTTTTTAAGTTATTCTAAAGGTATAGAAACATTAGAGCTAAGTAAGACAAAACATATGTAATTGATAACCAATTTTCAATTAGAGTCCCAATAATGAAAAAGAAAGTGTCACACATTTTTGGAAAATTCTGTTTGTTTTTTCTCCATGTAATCATCCAGTAAAACGATCCATGGTAATCTGATTCTCAAGTTATTTTATTAGTAAGTATAGTAACCCCACCTTATCTACAGAGGATACTTTCCAAGACTCCCAGTGGATGCCTGAAACCGTGTACAGTACTGTACCTATATACTGTTTTTTCCTGTACATATATACTTACTAGAGGCCCGGTGCAGGGATTTGTGCACCAGTGGGGTCCCTCGGCCTGTCCTGCACCCTCTCGGAATCCGGGACCCCTTGGGGGATGTTAAGACTGCCTGTTTCGGCCTGGTCTGCGGGGATTGGGCTGAAACTGGCAGTCGGACATTCCTCAAGTAGTAGTGCACGAATGGCAAGGGCCGGGGAGTAGTCCGAGCGTGGGCTGGGCATTGCGCTGCTCCTACTCATCCCCGCCCCGCTGCTGCACCTGCCGCTGCCACCACCGCCCCTCAGTAGCGCTGCCTTGAAGGTGGAAGAGGCTTGCGCTGTGGCAGCTGACTTGCCAGCCGTGAGCCATGCGTCTGGCACCCGCCAGTCAGCTGAGCGGTGCTCCTGCTGTGGGGGCGCACTGACCACCAGGGGCAGCTCCTGCATTGAGCGTCTGTCCCCTGGTTCTCAGTGTGCGTCATAGCGACTGGTCAACTGGTCGTTCGGGTGTTTAGTCATTTGGTCACTTAGACTTTTATATATATAGATGATAAAGTTTAACGTACAAATTAGGCACAGTTAAGAGATGAACAACAATAACTGATAATACAATAGAACAATGATAACAATCCTATCTAATAAAGAGGGAATATGCAAATGCTCCGTGGTGCTGGGCCAGGGCAGGGGACCTCAGGCCTCAACCCTGCCCCGGGGCTGGGCTGGCGGACCTCAGGTCGCACCCCCGGCCCGGCAGGGCTTGACAGGGGACCTCACGCTGCACCCCCCCACCAGGCGATGCTTGACGAGGGATCTCAGACTGCGCCCCCTGCCTGGCGGGGCTTGATGGGGGATCTCAGGCCGAATCCCCTGCCCAGCAGGGCTTAACGGGGGACCTCAGGCCACGCCCCCTGCCCTGGCACCAGGCCAGGGAACCTAGGTCTGTGCACCGAGCCCCGGCGCCAGGCCAGGGGACCTGATGGTACACTGGATAACCTGAAGCTGCGCCCCCCTGCCCAATGGGGCTTGATGCAGGACCTGAGACTGCGCCCCCCACCCTGCGGGGCTTGGCGGGGGACCTGAGGCTGCGCTCCCCACCTGACGCCAGGACAGGGGACCTGAGGCTGCGCCCCGTGCCTGGCGGGGCTTGACAAGGGTGGGGCCAGTCAGGTCTGGATTTCGCCCAATGGGGGTGGGGTCAGCTGGGTCTGGGTCTGGGTCTCGCGTGATTTTGAGGCGCCACGGGTGGGCAGGGACTTGACTCTGGGTCCCACGGCGCACCCCAGACTCTGACAGGAGGAAGATTTTCATATACACTTTACTAATTTTCTTTCATCTTTGACATGTCTATTATAGAGAAAGGGCAAATAGCAATATTAAAATATTTCCTCTAATTAATCCCCTTTTAATGTGCACGAATTTCGTGCACCAAACCACTAGTTTATTATAATAAAGATTATGTAAATGTGGTCTTTCTGCTCTCCAAATATCTTCTTGCACAGCCACACCTTGTTTTATTGCTCTTTGCTACATTATGCTTCACAGATATTGTACTTTTTACAAATTGAAGGTTTGTGGCAACCCTCCATTGAACAGAATGTTTTTTTTTTAAAGTGTGTTATTTATTTATTTATTTATTTTTAATTTCAGAGAGGAAGGGGGAGGAAAGAATAGAAACATCAATGACAGGAGAGAATCACTGATTGGCTGTCTCCTGCACACCTCACACTGGGGATTGAGTCCGCAATCTGGGCATGTGCCTTGACTGGGTATTGAACCGTGACCTCCTGGTTCATAGGTTAATGCTCAATCACTGGGCCATGCAGGCTGGGCCAAAATCTTAAAAAAAATAAAAAAAATGTTTTTATTGATTTCAGAAAGAGGAAGGGAGAGGAAGAGAGATAGAAACATAAATAATGAGAACCATTGATCAGCTGTCTCCTGCATGCCCCCTACTGGGGATCAAGCCTGCAACCTGCACAGGAATCAAACCATGACCCCCTGGTTCATGGGTCAATGCTCAAGCACTAAGCACTAGCTGGGCTGAACAAAATCTTTTGATGCCACTTTCCCAACAGCACATGCTCTCCTGGGGTCTCTGTGTCACACTTTGGCTAATTCTTATGAAACAAAGTGGGGCAAAAGGAGGTTTACAGTTATACATGAATGCACAGAGAGTTTATTCTTGTATTATTATATTATTTTCTATACAAACAACTGTAAACCTACTTTTACCCCACCCTATATTTCAAACTTTATTATTACATTTGTTGTTTATCTGTGATCAGTGATAGTTGATATTACTATTGTAATTGTGTTAGGGCACCATACACCATGCCCATATAACACAGTGAACTTGATAAATGTGTGTGTTCTGACTGCTCCACTAGCCAGCCATTCCCCATTTTTCTCCCTCTCTCCTCAGGCCTCCCTGTTCCCTGACACAACAATATTGAAATTAGGCCAATAATCCCATAATGGCTTCTAAGTTTTCATATGAAAGGAAGAGTCACACATCTCTCACTTTAAATCAAAAGCTAGAAATGATTAAGCTGAGGAGGCATGTCAAAAGCAAAGATAGGCCTCTCACACCAAACAATTTGCCAAGCTGTGAATGCATGAGAAAAGTTACTGAAGAAAATTAAAAATGAAACTCCAGCCCAGTCAGCATGGCTCAGTAGATTGAATGTCATCCCATGTACCAAAAGGATGCTGGTTTGATTCCCGGTCAGGGCATATGGCTGGGCTGCAGGCTCGATCCCCAGTAGGGGGCGTGCAAGAGGCAACCTATCAATGTTTCTCTATCATGGATGTATCTATCTTCTCCCCCTCTTCCTCCTCCCCCCTAAAAAAACAAACAAACACAAGAAACAAAAAACACCAACAATACAAATGTATTACAAATTATATATATACTAGAGGCCTGTTGCACGAAGAGATTCGTGCAATAGGCCTTCCCTTCCCTTGGCTGCTGGCACTGGTTTGCCTCTGGCACCCGGGACCCAGGCCTTCGCTCTGGCTGGGCTCCGGCCAGAGCCGGCCCCGGAGCCATTAAGCTTCGCTGCTCCAGCCCCGGGGCCATCAGGCTTCGCTCCGCTGCTTGGAGCCTAGGTATGCAAATTAACCACCATCTTTGTTGGGTTAATTTGCATGCTCCCCTGATTGGCTGGTTAGCATAGCGAAGGTACGGTCAATTTACATGTTTGTCTATTATTAGGTAAGAGATATATATATATACACATACACTATACTCCAGTGAACACACAAAAGATAAGAAAGTGAATTAGCCTTATTGATGATATAGAGAAAGTTTTAGTGGTCTAGGTAGAAGATCAAACCAGTCACAACGTTCCCTTAAGCCAAAGCAAGACCCTAACTTTCTTCAATTCTATGAAGGTTGAGAGAGATGAGGAGGCTGCAGAAAAGTTGGGCTAGCAGAGGTTGGTTCATGAGTTTTAAGAAAGAAACTGTTTCCTTAACATAAAAGTGTAAGGTGAGCCCTAGCTGGTTTCCTCAGTGGTTAGAGCGTGTGGCCTGAAGGGCTTTGGTTTGATTCAGGTTAACAGCACATACCTTAGTCACAGGCTCAATCCTCAGCCCCAGATCAGGGCACGTTCAGGAGGGAAGCAATTGATGTGTCTCTCTCACATCAATGTTTCTCTCTCTGTCTCTCCCTCTCCCTTTCATTCTCTCTAAAAATCAATGGAAAAAAATATCCCCTGGTGAGGATTAACAACAAAAACAACTAAAAGTGCAAGATGAAGCAGGAAGCACTGATGAAGAAGTTGCAGCAAGTTGTACAGAAGATCTAGCAAAGATAATTAACAATGGTGGCTACACTAAATAACAGAGTTTTAATGTAGATGAAAGAGCCTTATATTGGAGAAAGATGCCATCTAGGACTTTCATAGCAAGAGAATAGAAGGCAATGCTTGGCTTCAAAACTTCAAAGGACAGGTTGATTGTCTTGCTAGGGGTTAATGCAGCTGGTGACTTTAAGTTGAAGCCAAAGCTCATTTATCATTCTGAAAATCATAGTGCCCTTAAGAATTATGCTAAATCTACTCTTCCTGTGCTCTATAACTGGAACAACAATGCCTGGAAAACAGTTTAAAACATGTTTTACTGAATATTTTAAGCTCACTATTGAGACATACTGCTCAGAAAAAAAGATTCCTTTCCAAATATCACTGCTTATTGACAATATACCTGTCACCAAAAGCTCTGACGGAAACGTACCATGAGATTATTATTTTCATGCCTGCTAACACAACACCCATTCTGCAGATCATGGACCAAAGAGTAATTTCACCTTTCAAATATTCTTAACAAATATATTTTGTAGCTTTGTAAGTTAGGTACTGGAGCTGAGTTGTCCAATAGAACTTTTTGAAAAGATGGGGGGAAAAAGAAATACATTTGTAAGGCTATAGCTGCCATAAATAGTGATTCCTTTTGATAGATCTGGGCAAAATAAATTAATAGCCTCTGGAAAGGATTCACCATTCTAGATGCCATTAAAAACTTCTGTGGTACATGGCAAAAAGTCAGAATATCAACATTAACAGGAGTTTGAAAGAATTTTATTGGAATCCTCTTGGATGACTTGAGTTCAAGACTTCAGTGGAGGAAGTAACTGCAGATGTGAAAACAGCTAGTGAACTAGAATAGAAATAGAACCTGAATCGCTGCAATCTCATGATAAAACTTTAACAGATAAGTTGCTTCTTATGGATGAGAAAAGAGAGCAATTTTAAAAAAATATATTGTTATTGATTTCAGAGAGGAAGGGTGAGGCAGAGAGAAAGAAACATCAATGATGAGAGAGAATAATTCATTGCCGCTTCCTGCCCGCTGCCTATTAGGGGTCAAGCTTGCAATCTGGGCATGTGCCATGACTAAAATGGATTCCATTCTTGGTAAAGATGTTGATAAAACAGTGGCTAGGATTGAAAGGATTGATTTCAATTTTGAAAGAAGTTCTACAGTGGGTAAAATGCTATCAAACAGGATTGCATACTACACAGAAATTGTTTGTGAGAAGAAAAATCAATCTATGTGGCAAACTTTATTGCTGTCTTGAGAAACTGCCACAGCCACCCCAACCTTTGGTACCAACCACCCTGCTCAGTTAGTAGCCACCATCGAGACAAGACTCTCCATCAGCAAAAAGATTACAACTGCTTAAGACTTAGATGATGGTTATTATTTTTTAGCAATAAAGTATTTTATTTTATTTTACTTTTTTTGTTTAATATATTTTATTGATTTTTTTTTACAGAGAGGGAGAGGGATAGAAAGTTAGAAACATCGATGAGAGAGAAACATCAATCGGCTGCCTCCTGCACACCCCCTACTGGGGATGTGCCCGCAACCAAGGTACATGCCCTTGACCGGAATCGAACCCGGGACCCTTCAGTCCGCAGGCCGACGCTCTATCCACTGAGCCAAACCGGTCAGGGCTGCAATAAAGTATTTTAAAATTAAGACATATACATTGTTTTTTAGACAGTGCTATTGCACATTTAATAAACTATAACATATCTTTTACATGTACTGGGAAACAAAAAAAATTTATGACTTGCTTTATTGAGATATTCTCTGGAACCAAATCTGTCTCCAAGGTATGGCATTACTCACCCTTCTTCTTGTGATACAATGGTGGAACCATTCCATAAACAAGATGGCTATCACCCATACTTTATGATTATGTTGCCAGAACATAGGCAGATAATTTTTCTGTTTTTGAAAGCGTGTGGGGTTCTTGGTTCTGCACACCATACCTGGCTTTATCACAGGCCCTGCAGCATTACCACATCATACTAGAGTTAATCTGTCCTTTCATGTTTTATACCGTGGTGCCTACTTTGCATTTTTATAAATGTGGGTCCTATTGGGCATCTTCTTCTAGACAAGTCTGGTTTCATCAAAACTGAAGGTTTGCTTTGGATGGTATACTTTTCCTTAATCAACTTCTTCCATTTTTCTGGAAATGTGGCAGCAGATCCTTCACAGGCTAATGTAGCCTCTTCAGTAATTTTTAAAAATTTCAGTCCAAACCTATTCTTGAATCAGTGTAACCATTCCTTACTTGCAGTAAATGGCTTGGTGCCACTCATTTCAGGGGGTCCCTTGCTAAAGTCTTCATATAGGCTAAATGCTTTCTTGCACAAGACAGTCCCATCGATTGGAACACGTTTTCTGTTCATGTCTCCCACCCACAACTTTAATGCTTTTTTTATCTTAAGCACTTACGCACTGCCTATAACTTTTGCAGTTTGAGGTGTGACAGAAAAACTAGCACTAATTGTTTTGTCCCTTTTCACAATTTCACAGATAGAATATTTGTTCTTATCATAGATTTTAGTAACCTCAGCATATAACTTTTTTCTTTATTAAATCAAGAACTTTCATCTTCTCACTTAAAGGCAGCATTTTAGGGCTTCTCTTTGGTATATCTGAATTGCTGATATCACTACTCTTAGCTTTGGGGCCATTATTAAGTCAAATAAGGGTTACCTGAACACAAACATGATATCATGACAGTTGATCTAATAACTGAAAGGGCTACAAAGTGACTAATGGGCGGGGAGCATATACAGTGTGGAGATGCTGGACAAAGTGACGATACACGTCATGGGTGGGATGGCACAAAATTTCGTCATGCTGCTCAGAATGATGCAATTTAAAACTTAGGAATTGCTTATTTCTAGAATTTCTCATTTGACAGCAGGTAATGGAAATCACGGAAAAGTGAAACTGCAGTAAGGGGGACTATTATACTCTTATTTAATAACATGTACCAAGGTTTACTATATGGTACGTCTGTGCTAGGCAGCTGTGATACAAAGGGAAATAAAGTAAGGTCCCTGTCTTCAAGCAGCTTATTCTGCTAAACTGTAAATTCTAGTAAAACAGGGGTTATATTTGTTTTGTTCACCATTGTACTTACATCATAGCTCAAAATGTAGTATGTACTTAATTATTTATCAGACATATTAGAGGCCCAGCATATTGAAAAGAAATTAGAAGGTGGCCTAGGCAAGACGGGCTGGACATGCCCTGGATCCAACCTCTCGCGGTCCCTCCCTGGCCGGCCGCAACTGGGGCAGCACCGACGCTTAAAGGGTGTCTGTGGACTGAGCGAGGTTCTTCTGGCAGGTGGGGTCCCTCGGCCTGGCCTGTGGGGATTGGGCCAAAACCTACAGTCCAACATCCCCCGAAGGGTCCCAGAGTGCAAGAGGGCACTCTGCAAAGTTGCTATTGCTCGGCAGCTCCTGCATTGAGTGTCTGCCCCCTGGTGGTCAGTGAGCATCACAGCTGGTCAAATGGCTGAACAGTCGGATGGTTGCTTAGACTTTTATATATACAGATATCACATCTGAGGACACACAGAAGTAGAACTAATTAAGTAATTAAATCTGCCTGAGAAAGGAGTTCTTTTCTTTTTTAATTTATTTGTTTATTGGTAATATATTTCCATTGATTTCAGAGAGGAAGGGAGAGGGAGAGAGAGGTAGAAACATCAAAGATGAGAGAGAATCATTGATCGGCTGCCTTCTGCATGCTCCCTACTGGGGATCAAGGCCGCAACCTGGGCATGTGCCCTTGGCTGGAATTGAATCCAGGACCCTTCAGTATGCAGGCCGATGCTCTATCCACTGAGCCAGACCAGTTAGGGCGAGAAAGGAGTTCTTTAGACAGAGAGAGGAAAACAATTCTAGGTAGAGAACAGAGTGAACAAAAGTATGAAAGCATAAAAAATCATAAATTGTTTATAACAGTAGGCCAGTGTTGAAAGCAGGAGAGAAAGTGGTGAAAGCTGAGGTTGAAAAGAAAGCTTGAAACTATATAGTAAATATCCTATCTAATAATAGAGAAACATGGTAATTAGCCGTAACTTTGCTACCCTTCCCATTGGCTAATCAGCGAGATATGCAAATTAACTGCCAGCCAAGATGGCGGCCGGCAGCCAGGCAGCTGAAGTGAACATGAGGCTTGCTTGCTCCAGTGACGGAGGAAGCCAAGGTTCCCCGCCTGCCGCCGCCTGGCTCTGAGCTCCTGAAGCAACAGCTCCAAAACCTACAATGTTTCAATTATAGAAGCTAAAAGATGGCGGCTAATTTGCATATACCAGTTGCGAGGGAAGACTGAGGACAACATGGAGGCCAAGCGGTACAGAAGGGAGCTAAGTAGAGGCCTCGAGGACAGAAACGGAGCCAAGGCTGCGGAGGTGGGAGGTGGGAGGTGGGAGGGAAAACCCAGCCATAGCAGCTGCGAGCCGGAGGGGCAGCGGCTTGGAGGGGAAGGGGCAGCGCCTGGGAGCGGGAGGGGAAACACGCCACAGAGCCTGGGAGCGGGAGGGGAAACCCAGCAGGAGTGGCTGGGAGCAGGAGGGGAAACCCAGCAGGAGCGCCTGGGAGGAGGGGAAACCTGCCACAGCGCCTGGGAGCGGGAGGGAAAATGCAGCAGGAGTGCCTGGGAGAGGGAGGGGAAACCTAGCAGGAGTGGCTGGGAGCGGGAGGGGAAACCCAGCAGGAGTGGCTGGGAGCGGGAAGGGAAACCTATCAATGTATCTATCTTCTCCCCCTCTCCCTCCTCCCCCCTAAAAAAACAAACACAAGAAACAAAAAACACCAACAATAAAAATGTATTACAAATTATATATATACTAGAGGCCTGTTGCACTAGAGCCTGGGAGGGGGTGGGGAAACCCGTCAGGGGTGGCTGGGAGCGGGAGGGGAAACCCAGCAGGAGTGGCTGGGAGCGGGAGGGGAAACCCAGCAGGAGGGGCTGGGGGCGGGAAAGGAAACCTATCAATGGATCTATTTTCTCCCCCTCTCCCTCCTCCCCCCTAAAAAAACAAACACAAGAAACAAAAAACACCAACAATAAAAATGTATTACAAATTATATATATACTAGAGGCCTGTTGCACTAGAGCCTGGGAGGGGGTGGGGAAACCCGTCAGGAGTGGCTGGGAGCGGGAGGGGAAACCCAGCAGGAGCGGCTGGGAGCGGAAGGGGAAACACAGCCGCAGCAGCTTGGAGTAGGAGAGAAGCCCGCCTCAGCGGGTTTCGCTCCCCTCTGCTTTGCTCCAGCCGCTGGAAGCCCTATTCTTGCAGGAATCTTCCTGCAACGGGCCTCTAGTTTTTGTATAATAGCTTAGACTTTATTTTGTAGGCAATAGATACTGATCAAATCTGAGTCTCTAAAGGAGAGAGACAAGAACTAAACCAAAAAGAAAAACAATTATAGGAGTTGAGAAAGGAGAGATGGATCCCCCCAAGGCAGCAGAGCAGCAGTGAGGAGGAGGAGGAAAGGACAGATTTCAGAGATATTCCTGAATGTAGATCTCACACTTGAAATGTAAAAGACAATGGTGAGAACACTTTGATATAATCAAAGAATAACGAACTAGTGGTCAGAAGTTTAGGTTCCAGTTCCAAGTTTTCCATTTACTAATAACAACCATGTGACTGAGGAGTATGTTACTGAAGAGGGAGGTGGCCTCGGAACACAGATACATAAACCACAGGGTTCTCAAGAAGAGAAAGAACAACAGCCTCTTAAAATTATATAACACTACTTTAATATAAAGTACTAGAGGCCTGGTGGCCCGGTCTGCACCCTCTCCAATCTGGGACACCGCGGGGGACATCCCCCTCACAATCCGGGACTGCTGGCTGCTAACCGCTCACCTGCCTCCTGCCTGATTGCCTCCCTGCTGGCCTGATTGACTCCTAACTGCTGCCCTGACGGCCCAATTGCCACAAACTGGCCTCCCCTGCCAGCCCGATCACCCCCAACTGCCCTCCCCTGCAGGCCTGATCACCCCCAACTGCCCTCCCCTGGTGGCCTGGTCACCCCCAACTGCCCTCCCCTGCAGGCCTGATCGCCCCCAACTGCCCTCCCCTCCTGGCCTGGTTGCCCCCAAATGCCCTTCCCTGCCGGCCATCTATGGCAGCCATCTTGTGACAATGTGAGGGCGTTGTGCGAGGGCACGAGGACCACCTAGGCTTTTATTAGTATAGATTACTATTACACACAGAACAACCCACTTCAACTTGAGCCCAAAACTATAAAATACACAGAGGCAGTGGTGCAATTTTATTAGCACCAGTATATGTGTTTAAGAAGAATGTGTATTTGTTAGGAATCTACAGCTTCCACTCAACCACCCTAGAAGCCAGCCTCTCAAAAATCATCAATAAAACCATGGGATTGTAGAAAAATGGCCTTACTTTTTAGTGATGTAAGCTGAGGTATTTACTTGTAATTTACTTTCAAATTCTTCAGCAAAAAAACCCAAAAAAAACAAAACAAAAAAACACCCAAAAACCCAAACAAACAAACAAACCAAAAAAACAAGCAACAAAAACCCAAAATTTTTTTTAGGAAAGGAAGGGAATGATGCAAAACATCTGTTAGACATACATGATGGGTATATTATACCATGCTCTCTTCTATGGTAGCATCCTATCTAATAATAGACAAACAGGGTAATTGACTGTACCTTCACTACGCCTCCCATTGGCTAATCAGTGTGATATGCAAATTAACTGCCAACAAAGATGGCGGTTAATTTGCATACGTAGGCTCCAAGTGGTGGAGCGAAGACTGAAGGTGAGCCGGAGGAGCGAAGACGGAAGACGGAAGGTGGCTCCGGCCGGGGCCACGATGATGGAAGAAGGAAGACAGAAGGTGGCTCTGGCCGAGGCCGAGAAGACGGAAGACGGAAGGCGGCTCTGGCCAGAGCGAAGACCTGGGTCCCGGGTGCCGGAGGAAAACCGGTGCCCGCAGCCAGGAGAAGGGAAGGCCTATTGCACAAATCTCTTCGTGCAACAGGCCTCTAGTCTATATATATAAAGAGCCAGGGTCCCTAACGACCAAAGGCTCGACATAACACCAGAAGTCAGAGCTGGGTTGCCGTGGCAACCCAGCACTGACTGCAGCCGGTGCTGGGGCAGCGACCCAGCACTGACTGCCAAGGGGGCTATGGATTAGGCCCGGAGAGAGGCCTGCAGAGAGAGAGGCAGGGTCTGATATGCAGCCTCAGTTGTAGCTGTTAATCAGCCGTTGCCTCTCTTTTTCTCTGGGCTTCACCAGCAGTTGCGCCTCTGTTTCTCTCCAGGCCTCTGTGGGGCTGCTGATCAGCTCCGCCTCTTTGATCAGGTCCAGAGATAGGCCCAGAGACAATGACTGGCATAGAAACCGACCAATCAGAACCAAATCTGGGTGAAGTACCAGGAGCCAATGGCTGCCTAGGAGGCGGAGCTTTTGACACTGACTGGCATAGAAACGGACCAATCAGAACCAAATCTGGGTGAACTATAAAGGCAGAACCTAAGGTAGGGGCTGAGGAGGGATTTAAAGGGCAACAGCTGTTTGGTGTAAGGTGTAAGAAAGCGGTTCAAGTTTTTAATGACCGCTTTGGCAGTATAGTGCATATGGCTGGCTATCAGTCCAGATATAGGGATTATGTGTTTTTGTTTGCCAAGAGCATCTCCTCCTGCTGAAAAAGGCTCCCCCCGCCATTTAAGCAACCCTATCCTATATAATCTATCTATACTAATAAAAGGGTAATATGCTAATTAGACTGGGTCAACTGGCCATCTTCCGGACGTCTGACTTCCTTTCGGACAAAGCCATGGTGGTCGGGGCTGAGGCAGAGGCAGTTAGGGGTGATCAGGCCGGCAGGGGAGGGCAGTTAGGGGCAATGAGGCAGGCAGAGGCAGTTAAGGGCGATCAGGCCAGCAGGGGAGGGTAGTTAGGGGTGAGATCAGGCCGTTAGGGAGGAGCGTTGGGGGCGAGATCAGGCTGGCAGGGGAGGTCAGTTGGGGGGCGAGATCAGGTCAGCAAGAGAGGGCAGTTAGGGGTAATCAGGTAGGCAGGCAGAGGCAGCTAGGGGCGATCAGGCAGGCAGGCAAAGGCAGTTAGGGGTGATCGGGCAGGGAGGCAGGTGAGCGGTTAGAAGCCAGCAGTCCCAGATTGCAAGAGAGATGTCCGACCGCTGGTTTAGGTCCGATCCCTGTGGGACATCCCCCAAGGGGTCCCCAGATTGGAGAGGGTGCAGGCTGGGCTGAGAAAACCCCCCTCCCCCTGTGCACGAATTTCGTGCATCGGGCCACTAGTTTTTCATAAAGGAAAGAAGGAGGGGTGTGTGTGAAAAAGAATAGGCAAGAAGAAAGAGGTTTTATGTACCATAAAGTGCCACTGGGTTATGAATTTATGCCCTTTCATGTCTTTTAGAAGAGCTGAATGTAAGTTTTAAAAAATTTTGTTTTAGACAGTTACCACATGACCCAGCAATTTTACTCCTAGGTATATAACTGAGAAATGAAAACACACACCTATACAAAACTTGTCATGAATATACACAGAACTTTTTATAATAGCCAAAAGGTGGAAACAACCAAATGTCCATCAACTGATGGATTAAAAAAACATGGTATAACCATACAATGAAATATTATTCAGCCAAAAAGGGAATAAAGTACTGGTACATGTACAACATGGATGAACCCCAAAGGACACTAAGCTAAGTAAAAGAAAAAAAGTCTCAAAAGATCATATATGACTCCATTTATATACACTATCTGGAATAGGCAAATTCACTAGGCAAGAAGTAGATTAGAGACTACCTGGACTAACGGTAGCTAACAGGTGCAGGACTTCTTTTTAGGGTGATAAAAACAGTCTAAAATTGTGCTGTTGGCTGCACTAAAAAACATGGAATCGTACATTTTAAATGGATGTATTATCTGGTATGTTAATTTTATCTCAAAAAAGATATTTTTAAAAAAAAAATCAGCAGGAATCTAGCCATGAAGCCCAATCATCTTTCTCAGTCTGGATTCTGTAGCACCTGATACAGCTATATATCCCCCCACTTAGATCATTCTGTTTTCTGTAAAACTCTACCTTCTGATTCTTCATCCATTATACTGTTCTTGACTGCTCCTCCTTCTACACCTTCCCCATCCTCCCCTTCCCTCAGTCCCATTCGATTCAAAAGTTCTGTTCTTTGCCATTTTTTCCTTCTATATTGTTCTATGTAACATTATGTTTGGCTTCAACTAACACCAACCCCCACCACCTTGACCTGAAATCTCCATTTCTAATTCCTTTTCCAATTATTCTTACCACCACTACGATATCTTCCAGAAATGCTTATAAAAATATCATTATTTTTCAAATTCAACTCATAAAAGTAGTAGTGTCCAATTACTGAGAGTTTATTAGGTTTGTGCTGTTTTCAGTACTTTACAGAATCTCATGTATTTTCACAAGAAATCTAGAAGACAGTTTTACCTATCCTATATAATAAAAGGGTAATATGCAAATTGACCGAATGGGGGAACGACCGGTTGCTATGATGTGCACTGTCCATCAGGGGACAGACGCTCAATGCAGGAGCCAGGCTCACGGCTGGTGAGTGCAGTGATGGTGAGCCTTTCCCCCCTCTGCAGTAGCGCTAAGGATGTCCAACTGACATCCCCTGAGGGCTTCTGGACTGTGAAAGGGCACAGGACCCCCCCCCCCCAGTGCACGAATGTCGTGCACCAGGCCTCTAGTCTTATATATGATAAAATTGAAACTTAAAGAAATTTAGTGCTAATTTACATTCTCAATCATACGATTTACCTCTTTTATCAGCTTCCAACCAATCTTCTCCCCTTCTGTGTCTCTTTTCTATCAGTAATATCACTGTAGTGTAAGTTTAAATCTTTATTTCCTTTCTCTTACTCCTCACATTCCATAGTTGCCAAGTTTAATTAGTTCTATATATTCTCTATTCCTATTGCCATTATGATAGCATAGAAGAGAGCCTCACTAATCTGTACGACTATAATAATCTCTGGGCACTAAAAGATACTTTCAGTATCTTTTCTAGTCCAACCAACTTTTATAAACAAATTCTGATCATGTAACTTCTATTGGAAAACTTTAGGCTCAAAGCTCATTTATATGATACAGTCTATCCTAAAGATTATTATTTATCATTAATGAAACTGGCTTTTAATGTGGGTATCTTATGAAATAAACTATACCCTACTTCATTTTGTAAAAGAAGAAATTCTTTTTTCTTACCTTTTGCTGGGTCACCCAGAGTGGTAATAGCACTGCTGCCAATACAAAGTCCACGCCGACATACTAATTTTGCCTTTAAACAAAAGACAGTACTTCACTTATCACATTCGTCTTGGGAGAGGTAATGAATGAACACTGTAATCTATAGGCTTTCAAATAAATATAAAATCTTTACACTATACATATTTATGGCACAAGGCAAGTTTATGTAAGGCTACCGCATCTGGTTAATAGTTCAAATTTTTTCATGAAAGCCACCATTTCTGTTAACAAAAATGTCACCAGCAAAACCAAATTAAACAAGATCACAGGTAAGTCCTTTCTTAAAGTTTTCTTTTTCAAATATAGCTTTGGAAATGTTTTACTCCCAAATGTGTTTTGTAGTACGAATCCATAGCACATCTTATTTGGAAGTAGTTGATTAAATAAAATATCCTGGTATTACTATAATATCTTTATATTATATACTAATATTAAACATTCTGTAAGCAAACCTACCATTGTTTTTAAAAAAACCATTAACCCTACTAAAACATCACCTTTGTATGATGTTAAAATTATATCAAGGTGCCAAACACATCTTTGGGACATACCCTGCACACAGTTTCCTTCTCCCACAAGTCAGGTAAAAGCAACAATATGGATGTTCAATCTTCAAAGATGGGAATGAAATAATTCCAACTAACTAGAATGCTGAAAGTGTCCATTTTACCTCCAAAACTATATCATTTAAACCTGAAAAACCTCCATAAAGAATAGAAAATATCTATGTAAACAATGATACATAATGGAGAAATAGCCATTCATTCCATTAAAAGGCATTACTGTTACCTAAGAAACCTGTATTAATCCAAATCTGACCAGTTTACAAATGTATTTAAGATAAAACTAAAATAGACCTATAAAAAGTTGCAGAAATCAAATCTCTTTCATAACTAGCTTCACTGTAATTTACATTGCTACCAAACTAAGTAACAAAAAAGGCTGATGAACTGTTAATCTTATAATACTTACTTAAAGTAAAAAGCCAATACTTAAGTTTAATAATTTATTTTGTACATTAATTCACAAATTTAATTTTATACTACCTAATTCCCTTACCTGATTTTCACTTTCAAACAGAAGAAACCCGTAAGTTTCTTGAAGTTCTTCCTGAGTGTAGTTACTCGCTTTTTTTTCTTGGTAAAAAGTTTTGTACTATATAAAGAGAGAATAACCAAATGGTATAAACATGTTATTTTGCCTTGCAAGTTAATTTTAAAAAATGTATCATCTGAATTGCTCCTGCTAAAAGACTAATAAAATTTATTTTTCTATTCTTTAGATTATTACCTTCCAAGTGACTGTTTCCAAGAGTCTTTTATCTAATTTGAAAAGAGCTTAAAAGAACTAGGCTTATATACCCCAAATGATGGTTCTTTAAAGCTAAAATAAAACTAACACACAGACACAGTGTGTACCAAGCACCTCACCTCATTTAAGAAAATGTCATTTTTCACCAAAGTCACTTGACTGTATTGAAAACCATGCTCAGATGCAGAGTCCAAGTAAGAAGTATGGAGAATTGAAACTGCCCTCTGGAAGAGAGAGTCTGAACTCAAGGACACTGTCTCAAAAACTGTAAAACACAAACAAAAATAATGCAACTGTTTAAGATAACCAAAGGAAGGGATTAAAAGTGATACACTAAATACTTTATCTATTTCCTTCCTATATAACTGAGACTTTTACCATGTGTTTTGGCGATCATATCTTAATTTAAAAGACCTCTCACATGAAGAAAATAATCTAAATGAATTACAATTTAGGGTGAATTATTTTCAATACAAGAGTAAAATGTACCCTGCCAGATCCCTTATGGCTGTGGTTTAGGCTGGATGTTATAACGTACTGTTAAGTTGGTGGTCAGCAATCACTCAGACCAATGTTTCACATCTTTATGATTTTTTAAACCTATGTCATTATTTTGATAAATTTACCCTTTCTGTCTTCTCATCAAATCCCCACGTACATCTGTTGGGCTCTTTTTAAGGAGCCTACTATTGCACACTCAGCAAACACATTAGAAATCATTGTATCTTTGGGGTTTCCTCACAAGCTGAGATATGTCTATTGAACAGCTTATGGTTTGTATTATAAAATCATTTTTTCATTTTACAAAAATAAAACTTTATTACTTTTTTAAAGTGCTATTTTCAAACCATATTCATGTGCTATCCACCATATTCTGATATGCCCTTCCCATGAGAGGCATGTTTCCTAATTGAGAGTTGCTGACTCAACCTAGTATTTCCCTTGATGTGAGCCTTTGTGCCTTTTGATTTTACAAGTCTTTAGCAAGAACTGAACCTAATAACTTCTCATAATATTTAACCATTTGATTTTTTTACTCCTTTCTATTTATATCTTCTCTACTTTCTTTAACAAGGCTGGGAAGGAGTATACAAACTGATAATTTATAAATAAGAGAGAGCATGGAATAATTTATATGGCACTGTTAGGTTTTAGTCATATAGTACAAATAAATACATTAATGCAGCTTCCTACTTTTACCAGAACTCTGCAAGTTACAGTTCAAAAGTTAAAGGAAAAAAAGCATATTGTTATTATTATTATTAAAAAATATGTTTTTACTGATTTCAGAGAGGAAAGGAGAGGGAGAGAGCGATAGAAACATTAATGATGAGCGAGAACCATTGATCGGCTGCCTCCAGCATGCCCCCACTGGAGATCGAGCCCACAACCCAGGCATATGCCCTTGACTGGAATCAAACACGCGACCCTTCAGTCCACAGGCTGACACTCTATCCACTGAGCTAAGCCAGCTAGGGCAAAAGAATATTATTTAAAATTAAATTATTAACAACAAGTAAGAAAAAAAGAAACTAGACTATCACAGAAATGAAAACAAACATTTCAGTGAAATTAATTTGGACTAAACTGTCCTAGCACTTCAATTATAAAGTTAGCTTAAAATGCTTTATAAACAAAACTTCCTAGTACAAACAATGAAAGATTGTAAACAGCAAGGAAGGAAAGAAGAGAGGATGAAACACTTAAGAATATTCTGAAGTGGTATATCTGATCCATATCAATTCTGTTTTACTTTTTCTCAGTTTCACTTTCTCCTTCACTATCAGTATAATAGTGCTATACAAAATAAAGATATTCTAAAGAGATTAAAATAGTAAAACACCCATGATAATAAAAATTATGGCTTTCTAAAGCTGTATTACTTAAACTAGGAGGTCTATGCATTTGCAAATTCATCTTACAAAAGCTTAAATATAAACCAGAATTCGTTTAAAAATTATAAATTTGGAAACCTGTATTGAATATTTTAAAAAAGCAATATAATATAAAAAATGTAACTACTTTGAGGCTCAATATTAGAGAATATATTGCTTCCAGTGACAGAAACAAAAGTTATCAATGCTTTGAAAATGAACTTTCTATGACTATCAATTTCTCTAAATTCTACAAGATGTTAATAAATAGGCACGTTTTAAGTTTCATAAGTACTGAATACTACTGTATCCCTATTTTTGAGTGTTAAAACACAATAAACCGAAAACTGTAAAAGCAGTGCAATTGAAAAAAAACCACACCTAACAGTGTTTCCCAAATACATGCAGTCAGAGAACACTTTATACCAGTGAGCAGAGTATTGTTCCCAATAAAGCTATTAATAAAGATGATTTAAAATAAAAAAGAAAATAAAATAAGTAAAAACAACAACAAAAAATGTAAAGATACAAAAAAAGGAGAAACAAGTAGGAAATAAATTACTTTGTGCTTATATATTTTTATTTCTAAAACTATTTCTTTTTAGTTAAAAATGCTCCCCTTTAGGTCAGCATCTTCCAAACAGCAATATATATACAAAAGTAATTCTTTTATGGTTAAAAGGGAAAGCATGTCAAAAGCCATGGTGTTGAAAATCACAGTAAATCTTCAATCTTTCATGACTTCATAAATTACTTCAATTATACTCAAGAAAGCACGAGTTTCCTACTCTATATATAAGATAGTTGAGAATTTTATTGAGGAATTATTTAACAGTATCTCTCCTTACATAATATACTTTCGTTTAAGAATCTAACATATAAAACATTATAAGCGGTAAATTAATGGTCTCATTTTTTGCTAAGCAATACACATTATTTATACATTCAAGGTTGTAAGAATATTAGGAGAATGAAGAGGGGACTACTGCACAAAGAAACCTAATACATCTAAAAAAGTAACTTGAAAAGTACTTGCCTATAATGTAGAAAAAGTGTCCCTAGGGCTTAAGCGACCAATAGCGAGCACATGGAGAAAATTTAAGTTCAATCATAATGGCTCTGGAAATTGAGTTAATATGCTTTCCTGTTGCAATGGGCTTTGGACACATTACTCTGCTATTTGTGGATTCAATCTAAAATGTTAACTCAAGCTTGACACAAGGTAGGATCTGTTCAAAGTACCCTGCATTAATCTCCCCTTTCTCAAAATCCATTAGAGATACTGAGTATCTGGTTTTGGGCACTTTTTTTTTTTTTTAACTTCTAATAAAAGGGATCTGAAAATGATAAACCGATTTCTGATGGTATATCACAGGTATATTTTTCATTCTATAAGCATCTGGTCTGACATCAATTAATGAGATGAACTAATGCCAACAACTCAGGTGTCCCAAAACTCTGACAAAAATCAGCCACTTCTACGTCTTCCCAGAACTTTCATTACCACATCTCCTGTCTGTGCATTAAACAACAGCACTTATCAATAAGAGAAATGCTCAGATATAATATCTGACATTAAAGATCCTTATCAGTATCCCCTATAGACAGATTGCAAACTACACCTCCTAATACTATCTATGCCTATATACTTTAAGTCTAAGCAGGCCATTTGATAGTTGTTGAAGGAATAGCCTACCCCTTAATCATCTAATTCTAAATGTATTACCTTTACTTTTAATATACTAAAGAATTGCCAGTTTAAGATAAATACAACTTTTTAGAGCACAATTTAGTAGGACCTAACAAAAACTTAAAAATGTGCGTATCGAATAACCATTCCATTTATGAGAATCAACTCCTCAGAAACACTAGAGTAAGTACACAGTATATATGTACAAGGGTGTTTCATGCACCAGAATCCATAATAGCAAAAACACCGGAGATAATATAAAATTGCCATCAACAGGGAAACACAATGCATTCACTAAGTAAAATAAACTTGCATATACTGGCATATAAAGATATCTATTATATACTACGGAGTAAATAACATGCATTATATAATGTCATTTTGATTAAAAACAAAACAAAACAACATTCCAAATTATGTGTTTGAAAGTATACAGATAAAAATCTAGAAAGATGGGAAACCAATTTGTTAACAGTGTTTAAACCAATGGTTATTGAGAGTGAGAAATGGTTAAAATGGGAATTTACATTTTTTACTTTATACATACTTCTACAAATTTAGTTTTTTCCTATGTAAGCATATATTACTTCTAAGATATCTTAATTCAGAATCAAGTAAAATACATCATAATTAAAAAATACAAATGAGGAGTATGACAATTTTCCTACAATTTAAAAATTTAATCAATCACTTATCAGTTATGGACTAATGATTTAAAGAAATTTGTAGTTATTGAAAATTATAAATTTTTAAAGTTCTTTCATATGATTAAAATTAAAATTTAAAAAGTTATACTGGTCTACTTTGAATTTATTAGTAATAACTTATTGCATTTAGTTTAATACCCACTGTTTTCTGATATGAACCCTGTCCTGGTCTTCTCTAAGAGAGAATGTAGCTGGGAGGGTGGTCTTAATTCATTTTCACCAAGTATACCCCCAGAGTTCTTGACATAGTCCTGTTTTCTGTTAATGCCATAGATGCTAAAATGAAAAAAGAAAAAATTATATCGTAAATTGAGTAGTTCGATTTACAGCATATCTACTATATAAACAAATAATTACTGGCATCTAATTTGCATTAGGTACAATTCTGTAATGGTTACCTCCTATGACAACTCTACAGAACTAAGGGCTAAAGTTGCTATATAAGCAGTAACACAGATAAAATGAAATGCTTTTCCTTCAAAATATTTTTTTAAGTTTTAAAGAAAATTTTGTCCACAGAAATAAATTATGCTAATAAAATCCCTTTTGCCTCTCTGGGGAAAAAAGCCTTCAAAATGAAGAGATTATAGAATCACATTTATATTCTACTGGTTGAAAATGGCAAAATCAAATAGAACACAAATAAAATATCTCCCCACACAAATATCTCCCCTAACAAAAACTTATAAATGTGCATATCAAATAACTATTCCATTTCTAAGAATCAACTCCTCAGAAATACTAGTGTCAGTGCACAGGACATATGTACAAGGGTGTTCCATGCACCAGAATCCATAATAGCAAAAACACTGGCAAAGTCATAAATTAGTCATATGATTCATCGATTCATTAAACACAATTATTAGTGACAATTATTACATACCCAATATTAGAAAAAGTCTCTACAATGAAAACTATTAGACTAGAAAGAAACTAAGCCTGTAAAGAAACTAAGTACTATAAATGTGTAGGAGAATCTAGAACACAATATAGTGAGTACATAATGGTACAAACAACTAATTTCATTGATATGTTAAGAAAGGTTTCAGAAAGGCAGAGATACTTGAAATCTGAATAAGTACTAAAAACAATAAGCCAAAGAAGGGCATAGTGTATATGTTTTCTAGGCAATGGAACAAATCCAGAGGTAGAAACAAGATACATGTAAGGAACAGCAAGTTGTTTTTTATTTGAGGAATTCAATATGCTTTACAAAAAGCAATTTAAAATCACATGTATCGTTATGTAATTTTACACTTTCCCCCCTTGCAAAAGTATTTGAGTCAGAATTGTGTGGATATGAATAGTTTTAAGAAACAGTAGCAATATGATGATATTCATTCATTAAGCAAGTAGATTATATGAAGGGAGAATTAAATTGGGAATCAGGATACCAGGATTCTACTGCAGGCCTATCATTAACTTGTTCTGACACCTTCCTGTGATATTACTGACTGCCTTCCCAATAATAATGCCCCTTTTTCTTCCCTTCTCCCAAACAAGCAATTTTGGTTAGGTATTGGGTGATCCAAAGCTTCAGGAAAGGCTTGGAAGCAGGGTGTGTGTGCATATCCCAAATAATCTAAGCTCATTATGGTAATTTCATTCTCTTTGGTTAGTGATTGTTTTAGGAATAAACATGTGACTCAACTCTGGCCAAGACTCTACAAAGAGAATTCTGGAAAAGGTTTCTTACAAAAGAACAGGAGGAAAAGGTGCACTCTTCCTGACTCCATCCTTTTCTAGCCTTAAGGCTTTATCTGAAGATGGGTTTATTGTCTGAACTCCCAGCACCCAAGATTAGATTGAGCAGCCAACACAATGTTGATGGAACCAAAAAGAAGGAAGTCCTAGAACTGTTGAATGAACAGGAGCTGCCTTGCCTCTGAATCTCTTGACATGTAAAATTAGAGGCCCGATGCACGAAATTCATGCAAGAGTAGACCTTCCTTCCCCTGGCAGCCAGCACCAGCTTCCCTTTGGCACCTGGGACCTGGGCTTCCCTTGCAGCCCTGGCTTTGTCTTGAAGGATGTCCAGTCTACTTAGTATATTACGCTTTTATCATTATAGATTATAAATTATACTGATTGTTTAAGTCATTTTGATTGGCAGCTGAAAGCACACTATGAACCTTGTTAAATTATTTGTTCTAAGACCTCATCTACACTAATAAAAGAGAAACATGGTAATTGGCGTACGACCGCTACCCTTTTCATTGGCTAATCAGTGAGTATATGCAAATTAACTGTCAGCCAAGATGGAGGCCGGCAGCCAGGCACTGAAGCAAACAGGGAGGCTTGCTTGCTTCAGTGACTGCGGACTCCAACGTTCCCCACCTAACTTGCCAGCCTCTCAGTTGCAACTCTAAGCAACTATATACTATGTTGCAAATAAGAAG
>NW_005361351.1:709997-714004 GCF_000412655.1 Myotis brandtii
GGCGGGGCTGGGCCCCCCCCCCCCCCCCCCGCCCCCCGAGTGCACAAATTTTTGTGCACCGGGCCTCTAGTTCTATATAATAAAAGCCCAATATGCTAAGTGTCCAGTCGTCTGGTCAGCCATTCAACTAATCAAAGGATAATATGCTAATGATATGCTAAGGCCATCCAACCGCTCGCTAAGACCGTGCACTGACCATCAAGGTGCAGACAGTCGACCAGTCAATCAGTAGCTATGACATGCACTGACCACCAGTGGGTAGACACTCCAACCGGTAGGTGAGCTTGCTGCTGGGGTCCAGCTGATTGGGACTGAGCGAGATGGGCTGGACATGCCCTGGAGCTCTCCCACGGCCCCCCTCCCCCCCCATGGCCAACCTCCCGCGTCTCTCCCCAGCCCCAATCGTGTACTGATGGGGTCCATTGGCCTGGCCTGTGCCTTCTCGCAATCTGGGCTGAGGGACCCTCTTCACCCCCAAGTGCACGAATTTCATGCACTGGACCTCTAGTTTAGTTATAGTTATCTTTCTAAGGCACTTTTCAGTGCTAACACTGTGACAATAAATCTGCCTTACTGAAGGCCTAGTATGTCTGAGGCATTGGGAACTGCACTAGATAATTTATCAAATTCCTTCTTTATTTGTTGCTACAAAGAGACATTTATCCTAGTATTTATTAGCAAGGAAGCACAAAAGTTAATATAACTTCTGTGAAAACTTGAAACTTAAAATACAGCAAAACTTCAATATAACAGATTAATTTAGGAGCGGGGATACTTGTTAAAAGTTGAAAATCCATTATATAATAAAGTAGATTTTCCAAATGCATATGTTTAAAAATTGACAAATTAGTGAGTTTACCTGTTTTTTACTTAGGTAGTAGTCACATTTGTGTAATTAAAATTAAGTATGTATGAAAAGTTTAATTTCACCAAAAAGTTTTCTGTATGTATTACTGTAATTTTTCCAACATATGGCCTATTCGCTAAAGTTTGTTAAAAATAACAATGAATTAATTACTACAAAAACCCAGTCTGTTAATTTTCACATGTGACATACATACCAGAAATTTTGTCTGTTAAATCTGAAGTCTGTTAAATTGAGGCCGCAAAATCAAGGGTTTACTGAATAAGGTATTTAAAGTCTTTGCTTGATTTCCACCTTCTCAATAAATCTACCTTCTCCCAGGCACAAGGGCAAAATAACCTTGATTCTTATTACTATTCATGTAATGTCCCTCTTTAGAGACATATAGTCTGATTTTCCATTCTGTATCTAAGTTTTTCTCATATTTCAAGCCTAGCTCAAGATCTAGCTTCTCTGATGTCTTAAGATTTTTTTAGCTTGCATTAATCATTCTTCATAAGTGTTCCACAGATATCTACCACAGTCCTGTTACATGTATATCTCTGCACTAGAGCTGGGGATAAGAGGAGAAAACTGAAGACCTGTTTGCTGGTAGTCTTTAACATTTAGGTCATAATTTCAGAATTATGTGTGAAACAACTGTGTTCAGGACAATCTCCTCCTCAGACTAAAGGGAGGTGATTAAGGGCATGGACTCTGGAATCAAAGGACTTGGAAAGACAAGATTTTGAACCCAGGTCTTTCTAGCTTTGTGGCTTTCTAGCTTTGTGACAGAATGTGTCAGAACAAGAAAGCTATTTAATCTTTCTTCCCCTTCTTTTTAAAAATATATTTCAACAAAGTATATACACGGAATAAAAAGCCAAATGCCACTAGGCTTATCAGTTATTGCGTGACAGGGGGCACCCTATTTTCAATTCTCTTAAGTGACCACTTTCAACTTTAGCTGTGTCTTCTGGTATAACTCCATGTTTCTAAATAAAATACCTGTATAAACTTTAGATATTCCTTTAATGAAAAACACCTTTCCACACACACATAGAAATATACTTCTTCCCATCCTCTCCTAGTAATATCATTATTTTTGTTAAATCAGTATTCAATGTTTCACTAAATTGTATACATTAATCATGAGTGAGCCACAATGGGTAGTCAATTTTTTTTCTTACACAACGTTTTGTTTTTCTGACTTTCAAATTGCCTATGCTTAATATTCAGTTACCAATTAGTATTTCAGCCTAAAATTGTACTACAGCACTAAAAATAACCTCTGAATAGATAGATACATCAAGTGTTTTTGAAGAGCTCCTTTGTGGAGCACTATGTGGTCCAGCTTCAGTCTGTACTTGTGCTTTCTACAAGCTTTGTGACCTTGTTGGAGGATGCTGAGATAAAACATTGATCTACATATGTACAACACAATTTCAGTTTGCAGAAACTGATGACCTGATTTTTAAAATGTATGGGAATCCAAAGGATTTAGAACAGCCAAAATAATTTTGGAGAAGAACAAAGTTGAAGGACTCTGAGTTTAAAAATTACTACAAAGCTAAATTAGTCAAGACTGTGGTGTTGCTGTAAAGATAATACCTACAGATCAAAGAAACAGCATAGAGAATTCAGATATTTTCAGCAACACTGCCAATGTACTTCAATAGGGAAAAATCATTTTTACAACAAATTGTGCTATAACCAAAATGGAAAAATCCATAAAAATATTTTTATTGATTTTAGAGAGAGGAAGGGAGGAGTGGAAGAAGGAGGGAGGGTGAGAGAGAAAAACATCAATCAGCTGTCTCATATACGTGCCCTACTCAGAATCCAGCTTGCAAAAAGAAAGTTGAATATAGCTCTGGCCAGTGTTGCTCAGTGGTAGAGCTTCAGCCTGAGCATAGAAGGGTCAATGGTTCGATTTCCTAGTCAGGGACACGTACCTGGGTTGCACATTCATTCCCAACCCTGGTCGTGGGGAGGAAGGCAAGCAATTTTTCTCTTTCTCTCTCTTTCCCCTCCCTTCCACTCTCTCTCTCTAAAAATCAATGGGAAAAAATATCCTTGGTTGAGGATTAATGAAAAAAAAGAAAGTTGAAAATACTGCGCGGGCCTAAGCCATCAGTCGGACATCCCCTGAGGGCTCTCGGACTGCGAGAGGGCACAGTCCCGGTTGAGGGACCGCCCCCACCCAGGGGGCATGAATTTTCATGCACCAGGCCTCTAGTTATTTATAATAGCGAAGATACAGAAATAACCTAGGTGTCCATTGATAGATGAATGAATAAGGAAGAGATGGCACACACACACATTACACACCAATAAAAAAAGAATAAAATCTTGCTATCTGCAACAACATGGATGACCTAGAGCAGTGGTCGCCAACCTGTGGTCTGCGGACCACTGGTGGTCCGTGTGGTCCAAAAGGTTAGTGATCGCTAACCTAGAGTGTATTATGCTAAGTGAAATAAGTCAGGCAGAGAAAGAAAAATACCATAAGGTTTCATTTATATGTGGAATCTTAAAACAAGCAAAACAAGGAGAAACCAAGATGGCGGCATAGGTAAACACCAGAGATTGCTGCCTCGCACAACCACTTCAAAAATACAACTAAAAGACGGAACGGACATCACCCAGAACCACAGGAAGCCTGGCTGAGTGGAAATTCTACAACTAGAAGGGAAGAGAAAAGCATACCGAGACTCAGAGGAGGCACAGTGCGGAAGTAAAATACTAAGGTGCGGAGGTGCATGCGGAGCGGGCTGGCGGCTGAGGGCGCAGTTGTCATTTGCAATCGCGAGGGAGTCTCAGGCTCTGAGCTCCAGTTCCGGGCGAATCTCTAGGTACCCAGACTCATAGGGAGAAGCGGGACTGTCTGACAGCGGTCGGAACTCGAGGGCAGCTTTCTCTCCAAGGGGCTTGCAGCGATTACTGGGACATTGAGAAGCAAAGCCCCTGAGGGCAGGACTGAGAGCAGCTATAACTGCTAGCCCTGCCCTGTTGATCCTGTGAGACCCGCCCGGCCCAAGTCCTGCAGGGAGGCTTTTGCTGGATAGCCTCAGGCAAAGGCTAGATGAGCACCTCCCTAGAGATCTAGGAGCCAGGAAGCCCAGAGGTCAGAGTGGGACCATCCAGTTTGCAGCTCCGTGGA
>NW_005361351.1:715361-749689 GCF_000412655.1 Myotis brandtii
TATGGGGGGAAAAAAGAGGAACAAATGTAATAATCTGAACAATAAAGATTTAATAATTAAAAAAAAAAAAGCAAAACAAGAATAGACTCATAGAAACAGAGACCAAAGGAATAGTTACCAGAAGGGATAGCTGAGAGGATAGATGAAAAGTGGAAGGGGAATACACTAAAAATATTGTGATAAGATTACATGGTGACAGATGATTAGAATTAGTGAGGTGATCACACTGTAAAGTATAAAAATGTTGAATCACTATATTGTACACCTGAAACTAATATAACCAATATAAGACTGTGTACCAACTACACTTAAATAAAAACTAATTTAAAAATCTATATATGTAAAAGCCAAGCGACCGGAACAACTGGTTGTTGTGACGCACACTGTGGCAGCCAACTGGCCTGATCGGGGCCTCGATCGTTCCTCCCAACCTCCTGCGGCTCCTCCCTGGCTGACCCGGCCCCCAATTGCCCCCCCCAACACCCTGATCGGGGGTAGGGCCAGCTGACCTCCCACGGCCTCACCCTGACTGGCCCTGCCCCGGATCAGCCCACCACCCCAATTGGGGGTGGGGCCAGCAGCCAACCTCCTGCAGCCCCTCCCCTCATCCAGCCCAGTCCTGATTGGCCCCACTGGGGTGGGCCGGCTGGACCTCACCCGTGCACAAATTCCTGCACTGGACCTCTAGTAAAGTATAAAGAAGAAAATTTTAAGGCAGTATCACAAACAAAAATAGATGGTGGAACATAAAAGATACTCCCTTTAAAATTAGAAAGACAGTCCTAACCGGTTTGGCTCAGTGGATAGAGCATCGGCCTGCGGACTCAAGGGTCCCAGGTTTGATTCCGGTCAAGGGCATGTACCTTGGTTGCGGGCAGATACCCAGTAGGGAGTGTGCAGGAGGCGGCTGATCAATGTTTCTCTCTCATCGATGTTTCTAACTCTCTATCCCTCTCCCTTCCTCTCTGTAAAAAATCAATAAAATATATTTTTTTAAAAATGAGAAAGACAATTATCTCTAGTAACACTTTCTAATTAATTCTAGGATTTTAGTTGTCAATTCCTTGGCTAAAGTTTCCCTTCTCATTTACTGATCAACTGGAGTTTGTCTTCTAGTTGTTTCAAGAAAGGCTTATATAAAATAGATCTGAAGCCTAGGCTGAAATGGCTCAGTTAGTTGGATGTTGTCCTGTGCACCAAAAGGTTGTTGGTTCAATTCCAGGTCAGGGCATATACATGGGTTGTGGTTTGATCCCTTGTTGGGGAGTGAATGGAAAGCAAATGATCGATGCTTCTCTGTGACAATGATGTTTCTTTTTCTCTCTCCCTTCCTCTCTCTAAGCATGTCGTGAGGATTAAAAAAAGAAAAAAATGTATGAAACCATGAATGTTCAAAACTACTCATCAATAGTCATTATACCCAAAGGAGAGCTTGGCAGGACAAAACAAAAACAAAAACAAAAATCCTTAGCTCACACTTTTCCTTGAGTATTTTGCATGTGGTTCATTGGTTTTCTGGTGTTGTTTCTGTTCTGCCACCAACCTGCTTTTCTTTTTTCTTTTTAAATATATTTTATTGATTTTTTACAGAGAGGAAGGGAAAGGGATAGAGAGTTAGAAACATCGATGAGAGAGAAACATCGATCATCTGTCTCTTGCACACCTCCTACTGGGGATGTGCCTGCAACCAAGGTACATGCCCTTGACCGGAATCGAACCTGGGACCCCTCAGTCCACAGGCTGACGTTCTATCCACTGAACCAAACCGGTTAGGGCTCAACCTGCTTTTCTTTCCCTTTTGATATAATCTTTAGAAAATAACACCTCACCTAAAGATATGTTTTTATTGATTTTAGAGAGGGAGAGAGGGAGAGAGGGAAGGAGAGGGGGGAGAGGTAGAGAGAGAGAGAGGGAGAGAAACATCAACTAGTTGCCTCCCCTACTCACCCCAAAAACCCACAACCTAGGTATGTGTCCTGACCTGGAATCAAATCGGCAACCTTTTGGTATATGAGAAGATGCTCCAACCAGCTGAACCACCTGGCCAGGACAATATGATCTATTGCCAGCCCAACATTTTTTACCAGAATGTATCTCAGTGCTGGGCCACTTTTCCTTGGAACATGATGCACACTTTCATTAGGCAGATTCAAATATATGTTTATTTATTTAAGGAAAAAATACCTTCAATTACACATTGTTTTGTTGCATGGTTTTGCTTTTCTTCTTTGGGGGCTCCAGTTTTACATATTTTGGAACTCTTTTGCTGTCTTCTATATCATTACCTCATTATTTACTTTTAAAAAATATACGTTTTATTTCTCATGGTAGTTTTTTTTTTCATTTTCAAACTGTGACAAAATATACCTAAGATTTCATTTCTACCTTGGTGTTCTTTGCAATGGTGCCCTGTCTCCCATGTGTATCTCATTTATTCTTTGTCTCTGGAAAGGTTTAATCTTTTTCTTCCATTTCTTTTCTGTTTTGCCAGTTCCCATTTCACATCCTCTACTATCTGACTCTTTCTTCCTCAAATTCTTATATTTCTGCTTTGTATCTTTTCACATAAGTTTTATGGTCATTAATTAATTAAAATGTTTGTTAACCCTCACCCAAGGATATATTTTTTTCCATTGATTTTTAGAGAATGGAAGGGGGAGAGGGAGAGAGAAGGAAGAAGGAAGAGAGAGAGAGAAAAAAAGAAACACTGATGTGAGAGAGACACATCAGTTGGTTGCCTCCCACATGCACTCTGACCAGGGCCCGAGGTCAAACCTGCAACCCACGTATGTGCTCCTGATGGGGAATTAAACCCAAGACCCTTCAATGGGAGGGCCAATGCTCTAACTACTGAGCCACATTGGCCAGAACTAGAATATTCATTTTTAACACAACTTTATTGACATATAATTAATATAGCATGCAATTCACCCATTTAAAGTGTACAATTCCATGACTTTTAGCATATGCAGAGTTGTGCAACCTACTTTATCACCACTAAAATTTTTAGAATACTTTCATTACCTCCAAAAGAAACCCTGTACCCCTTAACCATCCTCCTCACCCCTCATTGTTCCCTACCCCCAGGCCTAGGCCATTACTAATTTACTTTCCATCTCTCTAGCCTTGCCTATACTACACCATTTCATAAAAAAGTAATCATACAATATGTGGTCTTTGTGACTGTCTTAGGTTCATTCATTTGTAGCATGTACTTCATTCCTTTTTATGGCCAAATATTTTATTTCATGGATATATCACATTTTTAATCCAATCATCAACTAATGAACATTTGGGTCATTTCTACTTTGGGGTTATTATGAATAACTGTGCTAGGAACATTCGTGTACAGGTTTTTGTGTGGGCATTGTTTTTATTTCTCTTGGGTATATATCTAGGAGAACTGCTAAATCATATGGTACATGTTTATGCATTTGAGGAAATACTAAACTATTCTCCAAAGTGGCTGTACCACTTTACATTCCCACCAGCTATACATGGGAAGTTCTAATTTCTCCACATCGTTGCTGACACTTATCTTTCTGATTACAACCATCCTAGTAGGTATGGAAGTGATGTATTCATTTATTTATTTTTAAATGTATATTGGAATTTTAGGTTACATTTTTCACCTACTTGAAGAGGTGAAAAGATCTTTTTCATAAGATCCAGACAGTAAATATTCTAGGATTGTGAGTCAGACAGTCTCTGTAACAAATAGTCATCTCTGCTGGTGAAGCATAATAGGGGAGACCACACATGATCTACTTTATGGCAATTTTTCCCCCCATCATTTGTAGAAAATTGTGGTTCCCCAATTTTCTACCTTAACCTTTTTTTGTGTATGATATATTTGTATCAATTAACTATTGCTTAGTAACAAACCACCCAAAATTCAGTGGCATAATCACAATCATTTACTGTTACATTTCTACAGTATTGGCTAAATTAGGCTTGTAGAGAGAGGAACTGTACACTTTATATCCCTCATCTACCAATAAGCTAGCAGGGGCATACTTTCCTCATGGAAATTGCAGAGGTACAGAGAACAAGTGGAAATACCCAAGTACTGTTAAGGCATATTAGACCTGAAACTGACATGCTGTCACCTCTACCTGATATTGACCAAAGCAAATCACATAGCCCAGTAGTCGACAAACTGCAGCTGACGAGCCACATGCGGCTCTGTGGCCCCTCAAGTGTGGCTCTTCCACAAAATACCACGTGCGGGTGCGCATGTACAGTGCGATTTAAACTTCGTGGGCCGTGTGCAGAAGTCGGTATTTTGTGGAAGAGTCACACTCAAGGGGCCAAAGAGCTGCATGTGGCTCGCGAGCCGCAGTTTGCCGACCACTGACATAGCCAAACCCAAAATAAAGAGGAAGGGAAAGATACCCTTAGTGGGAGGAACTGCAGAGTCATGACAAGAATACAAGTAAAAGCCTGGGGTCCATAACTAATAAAAAATGGCTGGTGTCGCACAGTGGTTGAGCATCGATCCATGAACCAGGAGGTCACGGTTTGATTTCTCGTCAGGGCATATGCCAGGGCTGCAGTTTCAATTCCCACAAGGGGGGGTATGCAGGAGGCAGCTGGTCAATGATTCTATCTCATTATTTTCTATCTCTCTATCCCACACCTTTCCTCTTTGAAATCAATAAAAATATATTAAAAAGAAAATGGTGATAGTTGTATGAACTGGTGTATATACTAAAAAAAAAAACAATCCAATAAATTGTACACTTTTAAGTGGTGAATTTTGGCAGGTGAATGATACCTTTAATAAAAACATGTTAAAAGAACAAAAACCAACAATGAAATGCAATCTACCACAGGATCATATAAATATTGGACATATTTTTGTTATTCTTATGTACATGAGATGACCCTGGACTATTGGCAGAAGGCTCGGGCTGTAGGGAAAACAGCAGTTTTCAGGTTTCTTAGCGTAATAATTTCCTCCTCTGTTTCTGCTTCCAAGGATTGTATCCTATATAATAAAAGGCTAATGTGCAAATCAACTAAATGGCAGAACAGGTCGCTATGATGCACACCGACCACCAGGGGACAGATGCTCAATGCAGGAACTGCCCCCTTGTGGTCAGTGCACTTCCACAGAGGGAGCGCCCCTCAAGCAGAAGCCCTGAGTACAGCGGCAGTGATGGAAGCCTCTCCCGCCTCCACGGCAGCGCTAAGGATGTCCAACTGACGGCTTAGGCCCATTCCCTGTGGGCCTAAGCCATCAGTCGGACATCCCCTGAGGGCTCCCGGACTGTGAGAGGGTGCAGGCTGGGCTGAGGGAACCTCCCAAATGCACGAATTTCGTGCACTGGGCCTCTAGTTTTTAAATATGGTGCCTCTGTTGCCACTCCTCTTCTAATTTGCAAGTGAAATCTGGCTCAGGAGGGACTTTACTTCCAGCTTTGGTTTCCTTTTAAAGACCACTGTCATTAAGAGAACTTATCCTTGCTTCAAAGGGCATATACTCACTTCTAAGTGTACTTTGCTAGCATGTTCTAAGAACTCTGGGCTGCCCAGGCACTTCCCAATTCCTCCCTTTCTGTTTTCCTTAATGGATACTATACAGCTGTTCAGTCTTAGGCCAGTATATAGCAATTCTCTCTTAGTCCTTATCTGGGACTGAAGGGTTGCTGGAGATTTCTAAGCCATGCCTCCTCTGCACAACTCTTATCTTTCTCATAGAACTGTTGGAACTTCCTATCATGGCTTTCTGATGGCACTTACAGATAATTTAGAATTTACAGGGTTCTTTTTCTCCTCAATTTGTTCAAAATGCAGTATGAGAGCTGCCCTCCTCCCATTGTTCTTTTCATAAGTAGAAAGATTAGGAACTAATCTGGTCTTTTTCCTTTTGGAAGTGTACATTCAGTTTGGTGGTTTTGTTTAGTTCTCCTGTTTTCTTATCCAGGGCACCAGATAAACAGTCTCTTTCAATGTAGAAACTCATATTCTTCAGTTCTGGGATACAGAAAAATTTCTTTCTACTGTATTAGATGAAGGACCTCATTGACTGGTCTTCTAATTTTCTTATGTTCTCACTCGTTTTTTCTAATTCTTGTGGCTGTTCTATTTTTGGGGAGAGCTTTTCAGGTTCATTATCCAACCTTGTATTAAAATTTTTTTTAAAATTTCTGCTGTTAGCCTTATTTTTGCATATAGTAGGTGCTTAATAATTGTTTATGGAATGCAGTTCAACTGGATTGATTTGCTTTTAGGGGCACATCTATATACATTCATGCTTGCTGGTTTAAATCTAGGCATATTAGCCCTTCATGTGTTTCTCCCTTTTCTATCTTAAAGAAAAAAAAAAAAGATAAAGCAAACATTTATTTCCTATCCTTAAGAATTTAAAACTTAAGGATATAAATTGGTGCCTCCTTTTTGGAGGGCATGTAGTGTCATAAAGCAGCATGTAAAATGTACTGAGGTTGTAAACCAGTAAACTTAACCCTAACAATTTATCCTAAGGAAGTAATTATACATTTCAGAGAAAGATGTATGTACAAAGAAGTTCATCTCAGTATTGCAGATAATATTGAAAATTTGCAAACAATCTTAAATGTTCATGGGTAGGTAACTGGTTCATTAAAGAATGGTATGCCCATCTAGTGTGGCCATTAAAATGATGATTCCACTCTATTCTTATTCATGAGGAAAACATCTATTGCATATTGTTAAGTGATAGAAACAGATTATACATGTGTTTGCTATTTTTATCAAATTTTATACATAGGTCACTATATGTATATATAAATAGACATCTGGGAGAAATTTCATCAAAAATTTAAAATGTTTATTTCTCCATGATGGATGATTTTTAATTTCCTCTTGTATTTTTTCATATTATTTACATTTTTCTGGAGTACATATTGAAATTATTTTAAAAAAACAATAAAATGATTTCCCTAGTTTCAAAAAAAAAACTCTGCTGTTACAGACCTTTTTTCTGTTTTCTGAATAATTTATCTCTTTTAAAAATAGAACTTCGCCCTAACCGGTTTGGCTCAGCGGATAGAGCGTCGGCCTGCGGACTCAAGGGTCCCAGGTTCGATTCCGGTCAAGGGCATGTACCTGGGTTGCGGGCACATCCCCAGAAGGGGGCGTGCAAGAGGCAGCTGAATCGATGTTTCTCTCTCATCGATGTTTCTAACTCTCTATCCCTCTCCCTAACTCTCAGTGAAAAATCAATAAAATATATTTAAAAAGAAATAGAACTTCATCTTCTTTCATGGATGTTGTACCATCTCTTTTCTCTCTAGATACTATAGTTTTATTTTGTTGAAGTTTTGTTCTTTTACCTGCAATGAATCTATTTCTACCAAGTTCCCTTTATTTCCTACTTGTCTTTTTTCTAAAAACATTTTTATTGATTTCAGAGAGGAAGGGAGAGGGATAGATAGAAACATCCACGACAAGAGAAAATCATGGATCGGCTGCCTCCTGCACGGCCCCTACTGGGGATGGAGCCCACAACCCGGGCATGTGCCCTGACCGGGAATTGAACCGTGACCTCCTGGTTCATAGGTTGACACTCAACCACTGAGCCACGCTGGCCAGGCTTTACTACTTGTCTTTTATGTTGACTTCAAATGGCTAGTGATCCTTAGATGTTCATTTCTGTTTAGGTTGTAGGTACTTCAAACTGGCTGAAAGTTTCATGCACGAAGAGTGCTTCTTGACCAGCAGCCCTCATTCCTGATGGTGATGCAGATATTTAATCAAGTGAACTCCAAAAGTCCTTATCTGTTAAATATTTTGCCATAATTTCTCTGGAAAAAAATCCTTTAATACTTTGATTAGGAGGAAGCATAAGCTATTAATTCTGGAAGCCACACAGAAAAAGGAAGATCTGACTTCAGTTCAGTATGTAGACTTTAACTTCATCCTCATTTTCATTTAGGTGCTTCACGCCTACCCCAGCTGTCTAGAGCCTGCCTATTTAATGTCTCCTGAGTGTAAACCTTCAGTCTTCTGTCAGGGTAGAAGAGTGGTAGTTGTGTGGAGAGGAGAAGGGGATCTAGGGCATCAAAATGATAAAAATCACCATCAACCCTTCTATTTCCGCTCCACCATGTGTTGCTGCCATGAGAAGTACTTTGTACATCCAAATCCTGAGCCTTTTCCAGATTCTGTGGTGGGAAACAGCTTGCATCTTGTTGGCTTCTCTCTCTTCAGCCTTCTCCAATCCACTAAGTCATTTACTATGTCACATCTTCTTTCCCGTTTCCCAAATATTGATTTCACCTATCTTTTCCTCTCTCATTCTCCTCATCTTTCAGGATTTGTATCTTTATTCTTTTATTAGAATCTTAGTGGGATTTCCAGAGGGGATGTACAACTGAACACATTAAACTAGAAGTGACTAATGAATCTAAGTTTTAATTTCTTTGTTCAAAAAATGTGGAATATACCACCTACTATGGCAGCTACTATTACCATTATTTTTTATTTTTACTTTTATAAATATCTCATTTTATTTACTTGTGTATTTACAGACACAATTACACATTAAATCTTCAAGAAATACTTGATTAACTTAAAAAATAATTAGCTTTTAGTGTATACATACTCAATAACTATTTACTAAAATACATAAGAAGTACAACCTAAAGTAGATTTTCAATGATAGCCTCTCAAAGTACCTTCTTTACTTTCAGAGTACTTATCTAGTAACTAGAGGCCCGATGCACAAAATTCGTGCACGAGGGTGTGGGGGAGGTGTCCTTCAGCCCAGCCTGCACCCTCTCCAATCTGGGACATCCCTCTCACAATCCAGGACTGCTGGCTCCCAACTGCTCACCTGCCTGCCTGCCTGATTGCCCCTAACTGCTTCTGCCTGCCAGCCTGATCACCCCCTAACCACTCCCCTGCCAGCCTGATTGACACCTAACTGTTCCCCCGCTGGCCTGGTCGCCCCCAACTGTCCTCCCCTGCAGGACTGGTCGCCCCCCCAATAGCCCTCCTCTGCGGGCCTGGTCGCCCACAACTGCCCTCCCCTGAAGGCCTGGTCGCCCACAACTGCCCTCTCCTGAAGGCCTGGTCGCCCACAACTGCCCTCTGCTGCAGGCCTGATCACCCCCAACTGCCCTCCCTTGCAGGCCTGGTCCCTCCCAACTGCCCTCCCTTGCCGGCCATCTTGTGTCCACATGGGGGCGGCCATCTTGTGTGTTGGAGTGATGGTCAATTTGCATATCACCCTTTTATTATATAGGACTATATATTTACTAGAGGCCCAGTGCATGAATTTGTGCACGGTTGGGGTCCCTCACTCAGTCTGGATCAGGGCCAGCCGGCCGGGGGAGCACACTGACCACCTGGGGGAAGCTCCTGTGTTAAGCTTCTGCCCCCTGGTGGCCAGTGCGCACCATAGCGACCAGTCGGCCGGTCATAATGGTCGCTTAGGCTTTTATATATATAGATGACTTCATTAATACCTTTTTTTCTAATAAATCAAGCTCTATGAGGGCAGAAACCATGTCTATTTTGTTTACCTCTAATTACCCAGCATCTAGTCCAATGCCTGGCACATAGGTGTTTAGTAAGTGTGTATTTTGTAAGTGAATGAAAGCATAATATTTATGCTACTTAATCTGTTCCAAAACTAAAAGGAATAAAGCTTCTCAATTCTTTATTACAAAGCAGTCAAATGTTAATACTAAAATCTGACAAAGAAAGCACAGAAAGGAAACTACAGGCCCATCTCTTAGGAATCCGATATAATAAAAGGGTAATATGCGAATCAACCGGTTCTATGACATGCACTGACCACCAGGAGGCAGACGCTCAGTGCAGGAGCTGCCCTATGGTGGTCAGTGCGCTCCCACAGGGAGAGCGCCACAAACCAGGTTGACGGCTGGCGAATGCAGCAGCGGGTGGCGGGAGCCTCTCCTGCCTCTGCGGCAGCTCTAAGGATGTCCGACTTTGGCTTAGGCCTGCTCCCCGGACATCCCCCAAGGGCTCCCTGACTGCTAAAGAGCACAGGCTGGGCTGAAGGTGCACAAATGTCGTGCACCGGGCCTCTAGTATTGATACTAAAATATATGTACAGCAAAGAAAATCCATCAAGATATTAATAACTGAAATCAATTAGGGTTTGTTCTGGAAATGTAAGAACTGATTCAATAAATAGGAAAACCATAAACTAACCACACTAATAGGTCAAAGTAAAAAAAAAAAAATCACAGATGAGCTGCTGGGATAAGGGATGAATTAAGAAAGCCACATGTCAGACCTTCAAAATAAAGTTACTACATAATTCTTTCCCAACAGAAGCCTTATAATATGTAAATTTTTGTTGCTGTACAGTATTTTTTCATTTATGATTTTTGCCATACTTAATCTTAAAAACAAAATTAAGATGTTCCCAAATAAAAGCTGTTCATTTAATAACATAGAAAAATGTCTTACCATAAATTGATTAGGGGAAAGAAAAGCAGATTACAAAAGAGAAGTATGTGTGTATGTAGTCTTAAAGAGCATGGACCACAATTTAAACAATGGTCATCTTCTGCATAATACCTGTCAAAATCTGATATTTTTCTTGGTTTATTATCCTCCCACCATTTGATTATTAGCTTCACGAATAAGGGAATTTGTCCTTTTCCAGTGCTCAGAATAGTGCCTAATACACAATAAAGTTTCAATAAACATTTATGGAATGAATGAATCTATTTGTTTTCCTGATCACTTCATTTCTCTACTTAAAACCCTTCCGTGGCTTCTTGTTGCTCTCAGATACAATGCACACTCTTGCCATAACCATGTAAAATCTGGCCCCTGCTAATATCCTACACTCACCTTAATCCACCTTCCCAAGTTACTTCTAGCTACACTAATCTTTCAGATTCAAGCTCTTTCCTCTCTTCAGGCCTTTGCACTGGTTGTTATTTCTGAAGAGAATGCTCTTTCTCCCATTTTGCCCATGGCCTAGCTCCCTCTCTTCCTTTAGTGTAATCTGGAAGTTATCCCGTTAGATAAACCTCTGAACACCCCATCTACTAGTAAACTAGGTGTTTTCTTTAAAGCACTCATTATTACCACAATTGTTTTATCAATTTACTTTTCTGGGATCTATCTTCCCCAAAAAGTAAATGTACGGTCCATAGAGGTAAATACTCTTTATCTTATTCACCAAAGTCCCCCTTGTCCAGCAGAGCCCCTAGCACCACAGTAGATATTCAATACTCTACTCGGGTTGTCTCTGGGTGGGTACAGATAATTTTTTTAACACTTTTACAACTGTATGTACTATTACCTGAAATGTTACATTCGTATAAATACAATCTGGGGGCAGTAAAGCTATTTTCATTTTGGAAAACAAGATCTCTCATAGTCCTAAGTAGCAACAAGTTAGTTTATTAAATGACAACAAAGTAGAGAAGACAAAATGGAAATAGCAATTCTCATAAGCCAAAACAATAATAAAGAGACCTATAAAACAAAGTGTCCCCATTAAAAAACAGAAACTACAAAAGAAAGAACTCATGTACATGGATGACAGTGTGGCGATTGTGGGAATAAGGGGGGTGGGTGGAGGTGAAAGAGGGTATACAGGGGGGATAAACGGTGATGGAAAAATAATAAAATAAATAAAAAGCAGAAAATACTATAGAATGAGAAATGTATGATATTCATAAAAATTTTTAAATGTTTGTCATATACAAAAGTTTTACTGTTTTCTAATATCAAGATAATCATGCAGAGAAGGAATAAAATCTAAGATATACCTGGTTGTTATCTGCAGTGCAAAGCCCATTTGGAGTCAGTTTTATATTTCAAAAGATGACCCAAAATATAACAAATATACACACACAGAAACGCTGTAAGAAGTGATGCCATCTCTCTAGCAGTTCTGCAAGGGTTTCCCCACTACCATACTCACAGAATCCAATAAGGAGTTAGGAACAAAGGCACTCAGTAAACCTTCAAGTACCATACAACCGTGTGTGGCATGTGTCATCACCTCTCTCATGTCGATGGCCCCACCAAAGTCACTCCCTAAAGCCCCCTATAGGTACGGCATTTTAGCCTGTTCCTTCTCTGTCTCCTCGGTACCCAGCGCTTTGGTAGGCAGCTCTGACAGGCAGCTCGCCACCATTTAGGCGCCCCAGGCAGCAGAGGAGAGCCAGAGCTGGGGGTAGGGGCCCGCCAGCCCTCCTCACCTCATGGTGAGTGGGGGAGGGGGCTGTTCCGATGCTCCACCGGACCTGCCGCCAGTGAAGTCCAGTGAGGTGGCCAGCCGCGGGACCAGGCTGCCACGGGGCGGCACGGGATGGCGCCTTTTAAAACTCAACGAGGGCGGCCAACCGCGAGCTGGCGAAAGACCTCGGTAGGGGCGTCTTGGGGAGCTGCAGTGTGGTCTGAGTGCAGGCAAGCAAGCATAGTGCCTCTGGTCCTTTGTTTTTGAGGTCCTCCAATACTCAAAGGTGGACGTTATTTTATAATGACCTCTCCAAGCTTCACTTTCCTAGAGGGTCTTGTCCGCAGGCACCCACTAACAAGGTCAGTGTTAATCCCAGACCGAATCTGAAATCCATGTCTTTTCACTACAGTGACCCGCTATTATTCTAACTCATTGCCTCCATTAAAGTTTTACATTATCTTCTAGTAAACTCACAGCTACGGTCATGGGGCTTTGTTGTACAATTTACAAAAATAAAAGGCCTGTTGAATATCCCCAAGAGATGCTAGTGCCACCAGCACATGGGGTTGTGGTGGGGATGCTAGTCTTTCCCACTAAGCAATGCGGCCTTAATAAAACTCACCAAAAATAAAATTGAATGGGGAGGAAAGAATTAAGTATTTGGCCTGATCTAAGGACATCTTTACTATTAACTCATGTTTTAACCAAGTAACTCAAACATCAACATGCATTTGCTAGACAGCATCTGCATTTGCTAGAGATATTTAGTATATCCAATGGTGCCTCTTTTAGAAAAAATGTTTTTTGGAATTATATCTACTGTGTAAAATAAGTTATAGTTATAAGTAATATGACTTTTTCATTTAACTGTGGGTTACTTTTGTATTTAATATTGTTTTGAATATTGTTTTAACATTCTAAAATCCAATCCAACTGCAGCAAGTATTTTTGCATATCAAACACATACTTATAATCTTTTATCTACATTGTATAAAAAGTCACCAGTTTCTTTGGAAACCACACTTTTCCATGTAAAAACCTTTCATTAGAATCACTTCAAAGTTTACATAGTGACATTTTTAGACATTTTTATATATAAAGTAACTGACCTTTGTTCTGGCTCCCCATTTTAAACTTGGCTTATTAATTTGTGCTTTAGCATTAAACTATCAGTCTGCAATGAAATGGCTGCATTAATGAATTTATTACCAAGATATTAAGAAGTTTTTCCCTCTTACAAGAAAATTTAAGAACAAATTTCTCTCACAATTACATTTTAAGACCTGCTTTGAATTCTTTTAATTATTACATCTGACAAAAGAGAAAGTGATACCTAATCCATGCCACAAGGAAGCTTTTTGTTTTTGAAATTGCAACACCCCTAGATACACTCCATCTCAAACGCCCTGTACACAGAATAGTCCTGTTCACTAAAGGTGGCTCACAAAGAAGCAGAAGATAACCACAGGGTGAAGCAGGTATTTGGACTGGTGAAGCCAGGACTCAAGAATTGGGGTCTTAAATATTCTTTCTCCTAATGAGGGAGCAAGTGTACCCAAAAGTAATAAACAGTCTATTTCACCATGTCTTCACACAGAATATTAGCTAGGGATTTAGTTATTCAATTAAGTATTATTAAAATATTAAGCGAAAACAGAAAGTATGCCCCAGACACCTATCTTATAATGAAAGTAGTAATTTAAAAAAAAGGGACAAATTTAAAAACAAAAAATCCCAACTGAGTTAATCAATAAAAACAGAAGCTGGTTCTTTTGAAATATACTAGATAATCTTTTAGCAAATATAATCAAGAAAAAATTTAAATATCAGGAACAAAAAGAAGGATATTACTACAAATATAGGGAAAAGACTTCTAAAATTAGCATACACTATTTATACTAGTAAATTTAAAAATGTAAGAATATAATTTATCAACACTGGTCTAAATGGAAGAAACATTGGAATAAACAAATTATGAGGAAAAAACGATTAGTCATAGTCCTACCCCTTCTCCCAAAAGACAATTCCCAGAGTTTTATATTTTGGTTTTTGTTTGTTTTTTGATAGAGAGGAAACATCAACTGGTTGCCTCCCATACCCACCCAGACCCAAACCAAATTGCAACATAAGCATGTGCTCTGACTAGGAATCGAACATGCAACCTTTTGGTGTATGGGACAATGCTCCAATCAACTGAGCAACAACACCCAGGGCAAGTCACCAGTTTTATTATCAAGTTTTACTTTTCACTTATCAGATTATCAAAAATCCATAAGTTTGGTAATGCATTCTTTTGGGGAAGCTGTGGAAAACAAAGTCAAAAGCAAAGCAAAAGACCAGCAGAAAAATATATACTATGTTATTTAGCAAAGATTTATTTATACATTAAGATAGAATATAAAAATGGAAATTCACAATTCAGGAATTATGAATAGCCAATAAATACATTTCAAAGCACCTCCAATGTATAGATTTAAGAAGCCAAATAATCACAAGCAAGGTAAGTACTACAGCAAAACAGCAGAAAACTAAAGACAAAGAGAAAAAAGCAGCCAGAGAAAAAGGTAGAGAGACTGATACCTGACCTTTCAATAGCAATAATGAAAACCGAAAGACAGAGGAATGAGATCTTCAATGAATAATAGAGAAAGCAGTAAAAATGTGGGAAATGTACTTAAGCACTGACTGTAAAACACAATAACAATTCTAATCAGGTCTCCCTCTGCTAAGAATATTTTTAAAAATCCTATATAATAAAAGCATAATATGCAAATTGACCAAATGGTGGAATGACCAGTTGGTGGGGGGCGGGGCTGGTGAGCAGTCAGCGCCAGGCCAGCCAAGGTGCTTGCCAGCAGGCAGAGGGAGGGGACGGCAATGGGGGGCGGTATTGGACAGCGGTGACCAGCTGCGGCAGAGGGGCAATGGAGGGGGGGGCAGGGCCAGCCGCCTGGTTGTTTCCCATAGAGGGAGGCCAGACTGTGGCTTAGGCCTGCTCCAGGAGCACAAATTTTTGTGCACAGGGCCTCTAGTTTAAATATATGATAGTAACACATAGTCATGAAGGGTTGAATGAAGTTCAACTTCTAAGATTCTTATATTGTCTTAGAGGACGGTAAAGATATCGGCTAATTTTAGATTCTGAGTAAGTCAAAGATGCATATTTCTAGGATAACTATAAAAAGAAAAAAAGTACACTTTCCAAACTAGTATAAGACAAATACAGAATGATAAACGATATTAAATCAATATTTAAAAATAACAAAAAGGAGAGAAAATAAATATAGAACACCCAGGACAAATAGCACAAAATAGGAGCTATTGTAGTAAATGTAAATAGGTTATATGTCCCAGCTAAAATTGTTTTAAAATTGCATTAAAAAATTCCCACAGATGCTCTTTAAGAGTGAATATGAGGCTAAAGCTCTCTCAGAATACAGTAATCCCTAGATTTTGCATGCCTCAATTTAACAGACTTCAAATTTAATGGTGTAGTTTGTATCTTATGTGAATAATTACTGTTAATTTAAAAATGCTTTTAACCAAGATTTGCTTATAAATAAATAGGGTTTTTTTGTTATTATTTCATTGTTATTTTTAACAAATTTTGGTAAATAGGCCATACTTGGAAAAAAACCACTGTAATAAGTTCACTGACATAACTAAATATTACATATCTACAACTACAGTCTACATAAATGTAAATCCAAGAGTTTCCACTTGTAAGCAATGTTCAGTGAAAGATTAGCAAATGATCAGCACTTGATCACACTGCATCTCAGGAAATAATTGTGTCTGCTGTCTCACTGTGTGACTTTCTGCAGCAGTTTTTTAAAATTGATTTCAGAGAGGGAGAGGAACAGAAACATCAATGATCAGAGAAAATCACTGATTGCCTACTTACTGCATGCCCTCCACGTGACCTCCTGGTTCATAGGTCAACACTCAACCACTGAGCCAGCCAGGCATCTGCAGCAGTTTTAACTCCTGCTGGCCTGGTGTTCCAATGTGTGCTAAACCACACCCCAGCTATGTGCATTTGTTTATTCTCAATGACGGTGAATGCACATATTTAACTAGACACACACAGCATAAATGTAAAATTACAGAATACATATAGAAAACTTTTTGGTGAAATTAAGCTTTTCCACATACTTAATTTTAATTACATAAACTCGTCTACATCTAATTTGTCAATTTTTTACCATATGCATTCAGAAAAACTACTTTATTATGTAACTAGAGGCCTGATTCACAAAGATTCGTGCAAGAATAGGCCTTCCTTCCCCTGGCTGCCAGCACCGCCTTTGCTCTGGCCGGAGCTGCCTTTCCGCCTTCCCATGCTGCCCAGAGGCCCGAAGTGGCTGGGGTGGTGCAGAACGCCTGTGTTGTCCTGCCCCCGGCGGCTCAGCGCCTGCATATGCAAATTAACCCACCGGTTTTTGTTGGGTTAATTTGCATATTCACTCCTGGTTGACTGGTGGGCATCACGAAGGTACAGTCAATTTGCATCTTTCTCTTTTATTACTGTAGATAGACTTTTGGCTTTAATGGACACCCCTTGCCCAAATTAGTCCGTTATATCGAAGTTTTACTGTATTTTAAGTTTCAAGTTTTTACAGAAGTTATATTAACTTTTATGCTTCCTTGCTAATAAATACTAGGGTAAAAGCCTCTTCATGGCAACAAATAAAAGGGAATTTGATTAGTTATCTAGTGCAGTGTCCAATGCCTTGTACATACCAAGCCTCCAGTAAGGCAGTTTGTAGAGTCACAGTGTCAGAACTGAAAGGAGCCTTAGAAAGAGGCTTTAGTATATGTGTTTTATTTTTTTAAATATATTAACACACACAAAAAAATTTGATAGAGATAATCACAAAGCCAAAAAAAAAAAATTCAATGAGAAGATAATCCTAACTGATAAGCTACAGGCAAGATGAATTATCAGAAAGGGGGGAGGGAAAACCGGAACAAAAATATGCAATATTAGAAATAAAAAAGGAGATATAATTACACATGCTTCAGACATTGATAGTAAGAGGGCACTTTTAACAACTCTGTGCCAATAAATACTAAAAATTTAGACAACATGGACAGAGTCCTAGAAAAATCTAACTTACGACGACTGACAAAATTAAAAAAAAAAAAAGCCTTAACCAGTTTGGCTCAGTGGATAGAGTGTCGGCCTGCGCACTCAAGGGTCCCTCCCAGGTTCGATTCTGGTCAGGGCATGTACCTTGGTTGCGGGCACATACCCAGTAGGGAGTGTGCAGGAGGCAGCTGATTGATGTTTCCCTCCCATTGATGTTTCTAACTTTCTATCCCTCTCCCTTCCTCTCTGTAAAAAAAAAAAAAAATCAATAAAATATATTTAAAATAAAAAAAATGAGTCATCCTGTAACCATTAAAGACATTACATCATCACTAGTCAAAATCATCTGCTAGCAAAACTTCAGACCTAAATGGATTCAATGGTAATTTCTACCACAACTGATTATCTACAAGAGAAAAAGTTCAATTATATTTATATTCCAAACTACACACAAGTAACAATTCCAATAATTCCAATTATACAGACATGAAATAAAAAAATTTTTAAATCCAGAACTTCTCATAAAAAAAAAACCACCATAGAGAAAAGATATTTGCAACCAACTTCATATATAACAATTCCAATAATTCCAATTAACAGACATGAAATAAAAAAATTTTTAAATCCAGAACTTCTCATAAAAAAAAAACCACCATAGAGAAAAGATATTTGCAACCAACTTCATATACTTTAACCAAAACAATATGCTGCAACAGATTGAATGCAGAAGCAGAAGAGACTAGTTATTAAAGATATTTTCAAAAATGTAAAACAAAGCCACTCTTGTCACTAATATTTTTTGTTTTGGAAAATAGTTATTTTACATTAAAATGTTATTTATGTTAAGGTGTAATGGATTTATTTTTATTATTGGTGTAAATATACCAAAAGATGCTAGATTCACTTAAAACTGGCTAGTTTTAATGTCTAATATGATATAATCCACAGAAACAACAGGTCTTTGGGGTCCTCAATAGTTTTTAAAAGTGTAAAGGAGGCCTGAGCCCAAAAGTTTCTGAATTACTGAACTATGGGCACATGTTTAATGTTTAACAAAAGTAATTTACAGAATATACAGTATGGTTCTATTTAAATAAACTTGAAAAACAGATAAAAGTAAACAATACAATATAACTATAAAGGAAGGCAATGGAGTAATTAACACAAAATTCAGAATGACCATGGTGATGGGGCAGAGAATACTTTGCTTCTAGGGAGAGGCACATGCTAAAGGCTTCTAAGGTACTTGCAGTGTTCTATTAATCTGAGTACACATATAATTGTATATTTCACAACAAAAATTGTAATATAAGAAACAAGGAGACATACCTATTCTCTTAGAAGGAAAAACTCAAAGGATGTCTCTTCTCAAATTAATCTATGAATTCAATGCAATTCAATATCCCAACAAGATTTTCTATAGAACTTGAAAAGATGATTCTAAATTTCATCTGGAAGAAATATGCAAAAGAAGCGCCCAAAACTTTTTTCAAAATTAAGTATCAAAATACGTTATAAAGTTAGAATAATTAAAACTGTGGTAACAGATATATAGGTCAAAGAAGAGTTCAGAATCCCCTCGCCCCCCCCAAATAAACAAGCAAAGGATATGACCTGGCCAAAAATGTTTAACTTTCTTGTTACCCAAGGAAGATAAAAATTAAAATTAAATTAAATTTAATTTAATTAAAATATTATTTTCAATTACTAGAAAATTAGTAAGATATTAAAGAAATAAAGTTACCATCCAGTACTGACTAGCAGAAAGATAAAAACACACCTTTTGAGCGAATATAAAAGCTACAATCATTTGAGGGCTAGTTAACAGTATTATTATCCAGCATTCTCATAGGGAATCAATTCTACAGAAATATTATCATGAGCATATAAAGCATTGTTTATAATAGCAAAAAAGACAATCACTGCAGCATCGTTATGAAGAAAAAACTTGAAAATAACAAACAGTTCATAAAGGGATGAAAGATTGATTTGATAGATGCCATATCTACTTAATTATACTAGATAGATATCATACCGCATTTATTTATCAAATGGCTATGTCTTAAGCAAGTCTTTAGGTAATGCAGATTTTAATTCATTTAAGCAACCATGTTTGGATTACAGGAGATGCTCATAATACAGCTTTTAAAGAGAACTGGTAATATCCGCCCAGCCATTGTGGAACCATGAACCAAGAGGTCAGGGTTTCAATCCCAGTCAGGGCACATGCCCGAGCTGAGGGCTCGATCCCCAGTAGGGGGCGTGCAGGAGGTGGCCCATGGATGATTCTCTCATCATTGATGTTTCTCTCTCTCCCTTCCTCTCTGAAATCAATAAAAATATTTTTTTGTTTTTTAAAGAGAGAACCTGGTAACGTTTGGGCAAATGTCCTGAAAACACTGCTCTTTGTCTTTCTAAAGTAATTGTGTACAGTCACTTTTTTATTTTTCTTTAGTCTGGGTTACTTACTTATGTACTGAACATACTGTATAGTGCTATCTAGTTCCAGAAGGCAGTTTTTCAATACAATAGTATTCTTACACTATCAAGGAGTACCTGCTTTGTTATAAACCTCCTGAGTAGGCTTACTGCCAATCTCAGATCCTGTAATATTAAATATCATATACACACCCTTTTTTCAGGAAAACATTGTGGGCCCTCAGATCACTAATATAACTACAATAACACCATAAACTTGTACAACACCTAAGTTTTACTTTACAGGGATAATAAAGAAGGGTCAGGGAGGTATATTTAAATTTTTGGATTTCAGACAAACGGTGATTACATTAAACCTGAGTATCTTCTTCAAATTTTGAGGTTAATCTTCAAAATGCGGCTTGGTGCCACTCTCAGACAAACAGCTGGGTTGCATGTACTAACCAACCTACTATTAAGACGCTACTTCGGTTGTTTGCTAAATAACCCTCCCCATGGACAGACGTCTTCCTTTTACACCTACTTTAAAAAAGAAAGGTCACACACTGCCATGAAGTCTCCACAGAAAGCACGTGTGGTTCGGGGTTTATAGAGAACCTTTCGAAAATGACTTAACAGCCAGTCCAAACCAAATAAGCAAAGCTTTAACTGTTTATTATAATGCCCATAAAGATGAAACTGTCCTCTAACAAGCAACTCAGAGGAAATGCTTATACCGTTCCAGACTTTCTGCCTCAAAAAGGGGAAAGGTAAATTCTGAAACACCATCTATACCAACTTGTAAAATGCTGACTTCCTAGAAACAAATTAGGATGATACTGAGAATGGCCGCAAGTGGTAAAAAGGGGGAGACATTTAAAAAGCAGCGAAGCAAAAACGACTCTGAAAACTCCATCCCCTCCTACCCCACTCACCCTAGAGCAGGGCAAAGAGGCAAGAGTGCGTTAGTCATTAATCATTCACAAAAAGCATGCAAATACAATTTAAAATTTTTAAATTGCAATAGCTAAGCCACAAACGCCCAAGCAACTGCGCCATGCACCATAGCCAGGTGTCTACGAAGGTCCACAAAGCGTCCACACGGGGGGAGTTTTACCTGTCCTTTGTGCTGCCGCCGCTGCCGAGATTCTGGGATTCTTCTTCAATGTCTTCCCCATGCTTGTATATGTTTTTTCCGCTCCTCACACTCGCGCTTCCTTTCTCTCGATCCCTCCCAGCCACATGTGACATATATTTTTCGGACCTTGTTAATAAGCCGCTTTCTTTGTCTCCTTCCCGGCAAGGGAGTCTTTGAGTCTCCTTTCAGCGGGATTCCCCTCCTCCCGGAGAGCCAATGGCCCCTCGACTCCCGGGTTAGCTCAAGCTCGTCAGAGGCGCGCAGGACCCTCCACGTCGCAGCCCGTCTCTCTATCCGCCCTCGTGCTTCAGGAGGACGGCCCTGGCCTTGCAGGGCGGGCCCGATGCGCAGGCGGGTGGGACGCGGCCCGGCGTCCAGGCTCGGAGCCCGCCTGCGCTAGTCAGCTAAGCGTCGCCCCTCCCTCAGAGGATCCCAGAAAGGAACCGACCCCCGAGACGCCTCGCGACCTGAGGGAACAAGTCGACTCTCGGTGACGGCGCCGGGCACCGGAAGTAAAACCTCACGGCCTCAGGAAGGGGGGCGGGGGAAGAGAAAGTGAAAATTGAACTGCGGCGTACTTACTGAAGGTGGAAGCCAATCACTGAGAGGAGAAGACGCGCAGGCGCAGGCTGAGACTGACGTCCACGCGGCGCTCGCTTTTCGCCTCTGCGCAGGCGCAGTGATGCAGAGCGCTCCGGGATTGGACTACGGCGCGCACAGCGTGCGGGCGGGTTTTCTCGCGGGGCTTGAGCGTCGTCCCTCGCGGAGGAGCCCCTGTGACGGGCTGAGGGAGTCCCTTTTCCTAAGGTGTGGTCTTTGCCTCTCCTTCGTTGCTCCCTGAAGCTGACCCTGTGAGGCTTGTTTTATCTTGCTCGAAAGTGCCATTTACGAAATCTAGTCCTTATAATTTAATAAATGTTAAATCTATGTAATATTTGTTTACGTGGTTGTTGCTTAGGAAAACACCTCTAGAAGTTTATAATCTGCAGAGAGCCAAAGGGACTACAAATAGAACTCATTCTACACGTGACACCATGAAACAGGTCCTGTGCCACATGTTGGGTATAGAAATATTCATTAAATGGCATCTCTTCCTGTTTACTGTGGCCAGGTGCTTAATTAGGCATACACAACAAAAACAGAATTTCATTGCACAAGGCTGCTGTGAAACCAAGCTGGCAATGTTGAAGGATGGGGTTGGAGGCTGGAGGCACAGATACAAGACCTCACTGAAAAGGACATTTCATGTCAAACTTCAATGATAAAAACAGACCAAACTAGGCCTTGGAAGATGTGGAGGAAGAGCTTTTCAAGCAAAAGGACAAAAGCGCAAAGTCCCTAGAAGTGAAATTGTGTTCAGGAACTGAAGAAGGTTGCCTGTAGAAGCAGAGAATAAGATAGATATTGTGAAATACACAAAACCAAAATATACAATTCTGTGCCTTATCACTTATGAAACCACCAACCTGGTCAAGAAATAGGACATTGCCAAAACCCCAGACACGCTCTCTTGTGCCACCTCCCAATTAATACCCAACTCCTTTCCCTATCACCAAACCAAACCACGACTCTAACTTCCATGGTAATGTCTTCCTTAACTTTTTTATTTTTTTAATATATTTGTATTGATTACAGAAAGGAAGAGAGAGAGAGAGAGAGAGAGAGAGAGAGAGAGGAGAGACATTAATGATGAGAATCACTGATTGGCTGCCTCCTGCACGCCCCCTACTGGGGATAGAGCCCCAAACCCAGGCATGTGCCCTGTGGGAATCAAATGGTGACCTCCTGGTTCCTAAGTCCATGCTCAACCACTGAGCCACACAGGCTGGGCTATTCCTTACCTTTCTTAATCGGTTTTGTGGACCCTGAGAAAGAAGGTACCTACTGGTCCCTGAGAAGGACTTTCTGGTAAATTAACCAGGCTTACATTTTTTAAAAAGCAAAAATATTTAAAAAGCTTAACAGCCTTTTTCACATGGGGCCTCTCATGCAAACTGCACTTCAGGGAGAAGCTTGCACTGAACCACCTGCCTGCACTGTGTTTCTGCCATCTGAGCCAACCCTTATATAGGAGTTCCTGGAATCCTATTTCAATCAACAGCACTGAGGCTTTCTCCATCCAATAGGAGCTTTGTAGCTATATGTCTATCAGCTTCTTCATCCACAGTTAGAGTGGCTCTATTCTGACCAAAATCGTGACAGGAAGGGGAGCAGGGGGGAGAGAAAGTGAAAGTGTACCAATCAAACTGTGAAGATTTGGAGTGCTCATTTGCATAAGGACAGATCAATCAAGGACTAGGAGTAGAAACTTCTGTCTGTAAGTCAGCTTCTCTCTGGCTCTGGGGAAGCACTTTCTCTTTCCAATGAAGACTGTTTCCCTGGCTGAGCTGAAACACTGAACATCTTTGTCCGAGTAGAGGGACTCAGACCAGGGAGGAGCAGAACAGAGCTATCTAGCTGGAGAGAGGCCTGGTCCCAGGGCTGCCTCACAGCTGTGCTGTGCAAAATTTAGTTGTTTTGCACTGAATCAAGTTTCCTTCTTCATCGCACCCCAAATTGGGGATTCCTGTTGGGGTTGAACGGGCACCAATGAGCATCTATTGACAGTTTTCTGCATAATTGTATATCCCTAAACTTTATCAGTTAGTGGTTTCAAATTTATGTAAATTGAATGATTTCGTGCTTGATTTCTTTGGGGTAAATTCTGAGACTCATAATTTTGTGTGTACTTATTTTTTCATTTTCATTAGTATACAGGTTATCTCTCACTTGCAAATAGTTTGCATTGTGTCACTTCACTTTTATAAAAGACATTAGTACCTGTTTTCACTTAAAAAAAAAGCCATTAGTGTACTAATGTAGCAGGGTGAAATATCATGATGTTTTGGAAAGTGGGGGATTCTCTTTACTTCTCACCATTTCGGCTTATGAAAGGTTCCATAAGGAACACTTTACTCTTTCAGTGGGGGAAATCTCTAAATGTAAGTGTGGATATAGCACATTTTCTTTATCCTTTCTACTGTTGATAGGCATTGGGTTATTTCCAGTTTTTGGCAATTATGAACAATGTTGCTTGAACATTCTTATTCATATATCTTAGTACACACATGCATCATTTCTGTTGGGTGTATGGCATGTTGATATACTGGACATGATAACTTGGATTTTTATTTCAACAAATATTTCTTTTCTTCCCCCTTCCACGGTTGGCCAGACTTCTCTACCCCATTGATTTGCTTTTGGCCATGTAAATTTTTTGACGGATAGAATATGAGCAGACATGATATGAACAGGAGTCTTAAGGGTCCATGTATAGTTTGATTTGGCTCTTGAGTTCAGATGATGCACATGAGAAGACCATGTATCATGTGCCATTCCCCTCCAGTGTGGGCTCTCAGAACAAACATATTTGGAGCAAATGGGAATGCAATCCCATTTATATTAGCAGAATTTTAGCCAAAGATTAATGAGTATGAGAATTAATGCTGTTGCATTAGCAGAATTTTAGATAGCCAAAGATTAATGAGTATGAGAATTAATGCTGTTGTCATAAGCCACTAAGTTTGGGGTAATTTATTATGCAGAATTATTGTGGCAATAAAGAAAGCATATGTTACACTTTAATAGATAATGCCAAACTTTTTGCAAATTGGTTTTACCAAGTTACTTTTCCACAAGCAATGTATGACAATTCTAATTCCTCTATATGTTTGCCAACACTTTTTTATTTTAGCTATTCTGGGGACTGTTATGGTTTGAATTTGCATTGCTTCCAACTTTTTTCTGTTTTAAATATGTTTTGCTTATTCTCTTTTAAATGTCTGTATAAATTTTAGATTAAGCTTATAATTTCTACCTAAAAAACAACAACTGCTAGGATTCTGTTTGGGATTTATTTAAATATATAGTTCAATTTGAGAAGAATTAATATCTTAATATTCTATCTTCAAATTCATGAATATGATCTCTCTAGATCTTTAAAAATTTATCTGAGCAATGTTTTTAGTTTTCAGTGTATAGGTCTTGCACACATTATCTTTTTGTCTTGGTGATATTTAAAAGTTTTAATTTACAATGGTTTGTTGCTAGTATATAGAAATAAAATTGACTTTTCCATTTTAACCTTATATCCTGCAACTTGCTAAACTCACATATTAGATCTCATAGCTATTTCTGTATTTTTTTCTTTAATCCTCAATGGATATTTTTTCCATTGACTTCTAGAAAAAGTGGAAGGGAAGAAGGAGGAGGAGGAAGAAGAGGAGGAGGAGGAGGAGAAAGAAACATCGATTGGTTGCCTCCCACACGCACCTCTACCAGGGCTGGGGAACCTGCAATTGAGGTACATGCACTTGACCTGAAATTAAACCTGTGACCCTTCCTTCTGCAGGCCCAACGCTCTAACTACTGAGTCAAACTGGCCAGGGCTGTATTCTTTTTTTCTAAGACAAACATGTTGATTGCAAATAAAAATACTTTTTTGTTGTTTCAAATCCTATGTGTGTGCACTGGACACTCCTGCAATGGTGCACATGGATCACATATCTGCAGTGCTGGATGTGAATTACTCTCCCACTGGGAAAGAGGTTGTGTCCGCTAGTTTTGATAAATCTATTCCTGTGGACAAAAGTAGAAGTGGGGAAATATAACAAAGAGATACAACATGTTATCTATGTAAAATGGACTGCTGACAGCCAGTACATTGTATGTGGGTCTGATGAAATGAATAGTCATCTATGGAGAGCGAATGCTTCTGAAAAATATGGTATGCTTACATCACGAGAACAGGTAGCCAAAGATTATAACTAGAAATCGAAGAAGAAATTTCAACATCATCCTCATATAAAATGTATTGCTCGTCACTGACATCTACCAAAAATCCACCTACAGCCAGATTCAAGAACAGCGCATCATGAAAGAAGCTCATTGACAAAGGAAGTGAATGGTATCAAAGAGCAAGACTGGATCTGTGTCAATCATGTCAGAGAAGAAGAAGCAGCTCATAGTAGCAGTTATGAAATAATATTTGGTATTCCTACCAATACTGATGTGTAATTATTTGTTACATTTTGATTTGCAAACTTTACAAATAAAAATATAGTTAATTCTTGAACAACTGGCCAGAGCCACTTAAATGCCACATTTTAAAAAATAAACATACAGTTGGCCCTTCATATTCCCAGGTTGTGCAACCATGGATTTAGCCAAACTTGGACCATAACAGTATTTTCTATCCAAGGTTGGGAATCCGTGAATGCGGAGGGCCAACTGAAGTTATAGGTGGTTTTTTTTTTTTAAGTTTCTTTTAAAATTGAATTTAGAGAGAGAGGAAGAGAGAGAGAGAGAGATCAACTGAAGTTATAGGTGGGTGTTTTGTTTTTTTTAAAAGTTTCTTTTAAAATTGAATTTAGGGAGAGAGGGAGAGAGAGAGAGAGAGAGAGAGAGAGAGAGAGAGATTGGTGTGAGAGAGAAATATCAGTTGGTTGCCTCCCATATGCATCTTACTTGGAATGGAACCTGAAACCTGGGTATGGGCTCTGACTGGAAATTGAACCGGCAACCTTTTGGTGCACAGAGGACACTCAACCAACTGAGCTACATGGGCCAGGGGTATATGTAGATTTTTGATTGCTCAGGGGGTGGGTGCCCCTAATTCCCAAGTTGTTCAAGGGCCAGCTTGTAGTATAATGAGCAGTTATACTAGTGTAGAGCTTTATTATTGCTCATTTTAGCTTCCCTGAAAAATTATCTTTAAAAGGTGGCCTGGTTGATAAGACTATCCAACATTATATCCTTCATCTGCTTCCTTATTTCATTGAAGAATACAGAGTATTTAAAATTAACTTATTTTTTTCTTGTTAGAAATTGCAAATATACTTTCTGATCTATTATTGTAAACACTACACATATAAATTTACATTTAAGACCAACCTCTCTTGTGTTACCTTTAATATTACTTTGGTTAATTTATTGCAATGATTCTTTCTAAGATTTCACATAACATGTAGAAGAATTATGTCAGTACATTTTTCAATGGAATTTATTTTCTGTGTTTTATATTTGGCTTTTTGATAATTTAAAGATGATTAGTCTGCATTTATGTAACTTTTATAAATGACTAGAGGCCCGGTGCATGAAGATTGGTGCACTGGGTGGGGGGGGGGAGGGCTCAGCCCGGCCTGCCCCCTCTCAAAGTCCAGGAGCCCTCAGGGGATGTCCTACTGACAGCTTAGGCCCGATCCCCATGGGGAGCGGGCCTAAGCTGCAGTCTGGCCACCCTCTGCGGAAGGTGACCAGGCTGATCAGGAGAAGGCGCTGCCCCCATCACCCTGCTGCTGCTTCCACTGCTGGCCACGGCCACGGTGGCTGCAAGGCCTGAGCCCTGGGCCTCGCAGCCACTGGAGCTGATGGCTTCCTGAGCCCCGGGCCTCGCAACCCATGAGCCCATGGCTGCCATGAGCCCCTGGCCTTGCAGCCGGCCTCGCAAATGAGCCCATGGCTGCCATGAGCCCCAGGCCTTGCAGCCACCGGGGCTCATGGATGCTTGAGCCCTGGTCCTCGCAGCCACCAGGGCTCACGGCTGCCTGAGCCCACGGTTGCTGTGAGTCCCGGGCCTTGCAGCTGCTGTGGCTTTATCCGGATGGATGTCCAGATGGACATCTGGAAGACATCCACCCTAATTAGCATATTACCCTTTTATTAGTATAGATAATAATTATAACATCATCAAGTCACCATATTAAAACATCTTTTTTTTTCTCAGCTAAACAAAAAAAAAGAAAAGAAAAGAAGAAGTAATACTATTTCTAGCTTCAGATTATATGATATGGTATATAGAAAATCCTGGAGAATCCCATAAAAACCTACTAGATGTACTAAAAGTTCAGCAAGGTTGCAGTATACAAGATAAATATACAGAAATCAATTGCACTTGTCTATCTTTGAATGAACAATCCGAAGATAAAACTAAGAAAACAATTCCACTTATGATAGCCTGAAGAATAGAATACTTAGGAGTAAATGTAACTAAATCAGTGCAAAATGTATACTTTCAAAACTACAAAACATCGTTGAAAGATATTAAAGAAATATAAATAACTGGGAAAACATCTCATCTTGGATCAGAAGATTTATAATGGTTAAAATGGCAATACTCACCAAGTTGATCTACAGATTACACACAATCTCTATAATATTAAAAAATGACTTTATTGAAATTGAAAAGCTAATTCTAAAATTCATATGAAATTTTAAGGGACCCAGAATAGCCAATAAACAAGTCTAAAAAGAACAACAAAGTAGATGGACTCATACTTCTTGATTTAAAAACTTACTGCAGCCCAGCCAGTACAGCTCAGTGACTGAGCATCGACCTATGAACCAGGAGGTCACAGTTCCATTCCCGGTCAAGGAACATGCCAGGTTGCAGACTCTATCTCAATGTGGGGCATGCAGGAGGCAGCTGATCAATAATTCTCTCTCATCATTGGTATTTCTATCTCTCCATCTTCCTTCCTCTCTGAAGTCAATAAAAAATATATTAAAAAACAACTTAAAAAAAACTTACTGCAAAGCAATGATAATCATGACACTGAAGAAAAGGAAACCCTTGTGTAGTATTAGTGAGAATGTAAATAGGAATAGCCATTATGGAAAACAGTAGGAAGGTTCCTCAAAAATGAAAATAGAACTGCCATATAACCCAGCGATTCCACTTTTGGGTATTTATTCAAAGGAAATTAAAACACTTAAACTTGATAAGATATATGCAACCCCAAGTTCATTGCAGCATTATTTATAAGAGTCAAGGCATGGAAACAACTTAAGTGTCCATTGATGGATGAGTGGATAAACAAAATGACACACACACATGCAAACACACACCCCACTGGAATATTATTCAGATATTAAAAGAAGAAAATCTTGCCATTTATGACAACATGAATGAATCTTGAGGGCATTATAACATGTGAAACAAGCAAGATAAAAACAAATATTGTATGATCTCACTTATATGTGAATATAAAAAAACACACAAAAAATGAATTAATAGGTACAGAGAACCAATTGGTGACAGGCAGAGGTAGGGGGAGGGGTGCAAAGTGGATGAAGGTGGTCAAAAGGGCACAAACTTTCAGTTATAAAATAAGTCATGGGCAATGAAAACACAACAATCCAAAACCTATGGGATGCAATGAAAGCAGTCCTGAGAGGGAAGTTTATAGCTCTACAGGCCTATCTCAAAAAACAAGAAAAAATGGTAGTAAATCATCTAACTCTACAACTCAAAGAATTAGAAAGAGAGCAACAAGAAAACCCCAGAGTGAGCAGAAGGAAGGAGATAATAAAGATTAGAGCAGAAATAAATGACATAGAGACCAAAAAAACAATACAGAAAATCAATGAAACCAAGAGCTGGTTCTTTGAAAGGATAAACAAGATCGACAAACCTCTAGCCAGGCTCACCAAAAAGCAAAGAGAGAGGACCCAAATAAACAAAATCAGAAACGATAGAGGCGAAATAACAACAGACCCCACAGAAATACAAATGATTGTTAAAAAATACTATGGACAGCTCTACTCCAACAAACTAGACAACCTGGAGGAAATGGACAAATTCCTAGAAAAATACAACATTCCAGCACTCAATCAGGAAGAATCTAAAAATCTCAATAGGCCAATAACTATGGAAGAAATTGAAGCAGTCATCAAAAAGCTTCCAGCAAACAAAAGCCCAGGACCAGACGGCTTCACAGGGGAGTTTTACCAAACATTCAAGGAAGAACTAAAACCTATCCTCCTCAGACTACTACAAAAAATTCAAGAGGAAGGAACACTTCCAAGCTCATTCTATGAAGCCAGCATCACCCTAATACCAAAACCAGGTAAAGACAACACAATGAAAGAGAATTACAGGCCAATATCCCTCATGAACATAGATGCCAAAATCCTCAACAAAATCTTAGCAAATCGGATCCAACAGTACATCAGAAAGATCATACACCATGACCAAGTAGGATTTATCCCAGGAATGCAAGGATGGTACAACATCCGTAAATCAATAAACGTAATACATCACATAAACAAATTGAAAGAAAAAAACCACATGGTCATATCAATTGATGCAGAAAAAGCATTCGACAAAATCCAACACCCATTTTTGATAAAAACTCTCAGCAAGGTGGGAATAGAAGGATCATACCTCAACATAATAAAAGCCATATATGACAAACCCACAGCCAACATCATACTCAATGGACAAAAACTAACACCATTTCCCCTAAAAACAGGAACAAGACAGGGATGCCCACTCTCACCACTCCTGTTCAACATAGTACTGGAAGTATTAGCCAATGCAATTAGACAAGAAGAAGAAATAAAAGGCATCCAAATTGGAAAAGAGGAAGTAAAACTGTCCTTATTTGCAGACGACATGATATTATACATACAAAACCCTAGAGACTCCATCAAAAAGCTACTAGACTTAATACATGAATTTGGCAATGTAGCAGGATACAAAATTAACCCCAAGAAATCTGAGGCATTTCTATACACCAATAGTGAACTTTCAGAAAGAGAGATTATAAAAACAATCCCATTTACCATCGCACCAAAAAAATTAAGCTACCTAGGAATAAACTTAACTAAAGAGGTAAAAGACCTCTACTCAGAAAACTACAGGACGTTGAAAAAAGAGATAGAGGAAGACATAAAGAGATGGAAGAACATACCATGTTCTTGGATTGGTAGAATCAACATCATTAAAATGTCCATACTACCCAAAGCAATCTATAAATTCAACGCACTTCCCATTAAAATACCAATGGCCTACTTCAAAGATCTAGAACGAACTCTCCAAAAATTCATCTGGAATAAAAAAAGACCCCGAATAGCTGCAGCGATCCTGAGAAAGAACAAAGTAGGTGGGATCTCAATGCCAGATATCAAGCTGTATTACAAAGCCACTGTTCTCAAAACTGCCTGGTACTGGCACAAGAACAGACATATAGATCAATGGAATAGAATAGAGAGCCCAGAAATCAGCCCCAACCAATACGCTCAATTAATATTTGACAAAGGAGGCAAGAACATACAATGGAGTCAAGACAGTCTCTTCAATAAATGGTGCTGGGAAAATTGGACAGATACATGCAAGAAAATGAAACTAGACCACCAACTTACACCATACACAAGAATAAACTCAAAATGGATAAAGGACTTAAATGTACGACAGGAAACCATAAAAATTCTAGAAGAATCCAAAGGCAACAAAATCTCAGACATATGCCAAAGCAATTTCTTCACTGATACAGCTCCTAGGGCAGTTGAAACTAAAGAGAAAATGAACAAATGGGACTACATCAAAATAAAAAGCTTCTGCACAGCAAAAGAAACCATCAACAAAACAACAAGAAAACCCACTGCGTGGGAAAACATATTTGCCAACGTCATATCTGATAAGGGCCTAATCTCCAAAATTTATAGGGAACTCATACAACTTAACAAAAAGAAGATAAACAATCCAATCAAAAAATGGGCAAAGGATCTAAATAGACACCTTTCAAAAGAGGACATTCAGAAAGCCAAGAGACATATGAAAACATGCTCAAAGTCACTAATCATCCGAGAGATGCAAATCAAAACAACAATGAGGTACCATCTCACACCTGTCAGAATGGCTATCATCAACAAATCAACAAACGACAAGTGCTGGAGAGGATGTGGAGAAAAAGGAACACTTGTGCACTGCTGGTGGGAATGCAGACTGGTGCAGCCACTATGGAAGACAGTATGGAGTTTCCTCAAAAAACTGGAAATGGAACTCCCATTTGACCTATGTAATACCCTTTGTAATACTTGAAGCAATAAAAATAAAATAAGTCATGGGGATGTAATGTACTGCATGGTAAGTACTAGTAATAACATTGTTTTGTATATTTGAAAGTTGCTAAGAACCTATATCTTAAAAGTTCTCATCATAAGAAAAAATTTGTAATTGTGGGTGAATGTTAACTAGACTTATAGTGGCGAACATTTTATGATATGTACAAATATTGAATTATTATGTTGTATACCTGAAACTAATATATTATATGCAAATTATATCTCAATAAAAAAGAAAAATAAGATAATTGAACGTAATAGGAGGGCCGCTGGGGGTGAGATCAGGCCATCAGGGGAGGGCAGTTGGGGGTGAGATCAGGTCAGCAGGGGAGAGCAGTTGGGGGCGACCAGTCTGGCAGGGGAGGGAAGTTAGGGGTGATCAGGCAGGCAGAGGCAGTTAGGGGTGATCAAGCAGGCAGGCAGAGAGGTTAGGGGCAATCAGGCAGGCAGGCAGAGGGGATAGGGGCAATCAGGCAGGCAGGCAGAAGCAGTTAGGGGCAATCAGGCAGGCAGGCAGGTGAGCAGTTAGGAGCCAGCAGTCCCAGATTTCGAGAGGGATGTCCGACTGGCGGTTGGACATCCCCCAAGGGGTCCCCGATTGGAGAGGATGCAGGCTGGGCTGAGGGAAACAATCCCCCCCCCCTGCATGAATTTCGTGCACTGGGCCACTAGTATCTCAATAAAAAAGAAAAATAAGATAATTGAACCTAATAGGCAATAAAAGGATATTAACACAAAAATAGACAAATAAACTATTATTTAATGACTATTTTAAGAACAATTCTGTTTCAGTTTAGAAAAAAATTAACTTGGATCCTATATATTGCAACAAATTCCAGATGAATTAAAAGTCTTAATAACAACAAAACAGAGTAATATACGTATTCTGACTCTTGGTGGGAAAAATATATTCTGAATATTGAAGAAAGAGGAAATGCCTTCACAATATATTTCTGAATACAGAAAACAGGGGTGGGGAAACTTTTTTCTACCAAGGACCATTTGGATATTTATAACATAATTCTTGGGCCATACAAAATTATCAACTTACAAATTAGCCTGCTATATTTTGTCAAACATTTAAAAAATATGTCTTTATTGATTTCAGAGAGGAAGGGAGAGGGAGAGAGAGATAGAAACATCAATGATGAGAGAGAATCATTGATCTGCTGCCTCCTACATGCCCCACACTGGGGATCGAGCTCATAGAGAGCCCACAACCTGGGCATGTGCCCTGACCTGGAATCAAACCTGACGTTCTGGTTCATAGGTCGACATACAACCACTGAGCCACGCCAGCTGGGTTGGTCAAACATTTAATTAACTCACTCCTAATGATTTGGTAGGGTCAGACCAAATGATTTCAAGGGCCCTATCAGCCCGAGAGTTCAATGTTCCCCACCCCTGACATAAAAGCTTAAAAAAGGTTTTCTGCAATTAACTATTGAAATCAAGTAACAGAAGGAAGAAAAATTATAACATAATAAGCTAATAAGGAATATTTGCTTTTTAATATTTTAGCAAATATTTGCATGCATATATATAGACTTAAGTATATAAATATAAATTTATATTGTATTGCTGATAAATATATATGGTATATACACATAAAAATATAAACATATGATCTATACTCATATCTAGATGCTTTGTCAAGGAAGAAATATTGAAGAAAATGCAAACATACAAGCACATGGCATTGTCATGGGGAAAACATAACATCCCATGACAAATGTATTAATTACAAAATATATGACATTTAGTAAATAAACTTGCAAAGAAAATTCAAGAGGCTAATTGTGGTAGACAAATGGAAAAAAGGGTACAAACACACATTGCTAATACACTTGAAATGTCATTCCTAGGCCTGGAGTTCTCAATTCCAAGCAGCTTTGAATTCTAACAGGGCTCCAACCCTGCTCAATACAGTGCCTGTTGACTGGACTGGACATTCAAGTCCTCAGAGAAGCCTCTGCCTGGGTAACCCATCAAACTTTCTGCTCTCTGCTTGTCCTTATGTGTTTCCAGACCGGGGCAATTCCTGATATTTTTACTTTCCAGCCCAAACTAACTTCTACATTTAGTAGGCTCCGGGCAGGTCAGGGTGGGTTAAAGAAAAAGCTCCCTTACTCAGTTGTCAACTGGGACTCATTTGCAAACAGGTTATTCATTACTGTCATGAGACTTGGAAAGGCTTGTTTTTTGTTTTTATTTTTTAACGAATGTGAATGATTTGGAATTTATGACTTCCTGTCAAAAGACGAAAGAAACAGGGAGTATGTCAGCTCCGGCAGGAAGTTCATTTTTAAAGCATGGAGGAACGCTGGAGATTTGCAACGCAAAGCACGGTAGTGCGTTTTAGCAGCTGGTCACGTTTTGCTCTTGGACACATATTTTGCACACGGGCATATGTTTTGCCCAGCTGAGCGAGGCGGCAGCGACGGTGCAGTTGGACGCAGGTGACCACGACGTGGCGCTGGCCCCGGGTCCCGCGAGGCGCGCCCGCACGACCAGGGAACTACAACTCCCGACGCTCACGGCCATCTCCGCAGGAGGCCCTTGTCCCCAGCACAGAGTCACCCGGATACGGAGCTGGGGGTGCGTGACAGCCAGCGGCATGGAGTCTCGGACTG
>NW_005361351.1:749727-750058 GCF_000412655.1 Myotis brandtii
GGCAAAAGACCGAGGACCGCTGGAGCCGGCTCTCGGCTCTCGGGGACTGTAGAGGTGCATCAGATGACACTGGCTTTGTGATCGATGATGCGCCCTCTGAATGTGTCTTCTGGGGCGGTTTGATGACCCCTGTTTGGAGGGTCGTGTCCTTAAAGGAGCGGGGTCCGGGGATCCCATGCTTTCAGACGTGATTTCTGTGCCCCACCCCTTGTCTCCCCGCCCCCCGCCCCAGCGCGTCCCAGGGCTGGTCATCATCGTGACGCAACAACAGTGGGACTTCGGAACTGCAGACTCACCACTAGAGCTCTGGCAACCTTGAGGAAGATACCTA